>NW_022602627.1:0-156388 GCF_008692095.1 Etheostoma spectabile | reverse complement strand
CACATTCACCACTGACTAAACTGACTACCACTTCAACCTTTGCACCGTCTTTGTCCTGGTTGTTTCATGGGGTCATGACAAAGCATCTAGGGTCGATCTTAGCTTGTGTGAGTAAATAGGTTTCCAAAAACATTGTTTTATTGAGATAAAGACCAAATTGTTAGTATTTCTGAAATTTCCGAACGAACCATTGCAACAGCTTTCATAGCCTCGTTGGTGCAGTAGGCAGTGCGGCAGTCTCATAATCTGAAGGTGTGAGTTCAACCCGCACACGGGCAGGTGTTTTAAAAACATAAACACAACTGATGCTGAAAATACAGTGACATTCAAGTGGGTTTGAACACTAGCACATGAATGGATTTGTCATTCTTTGGTTATTTCTGAGATTGATACAATGAAAGGAATTATTTAAGAGTGGTAGCAAACCAATGAAAAGTGTTATAGAACATATGTGGTATGTCCTTGGACTACTATCCAAGCAAAGATTGGGTGCTAGCAAGATGGATGTAGGTTGCCCATGTTCATTTAGACTTACCAGCAACATTGTTTTGATACAAACCTGCTTGAAAAACAGCCACAATTATTTTAAAGACTTATGCATGGAACACAAATGATATGACAGTGTCTGAAGTGTTCAGGCAAGTCAAATGGACAACTCATCTAGCAGAATGTGCAACTCTACACCTGAACAGGGACTTGAACCCTGGACCCTCAGATTAAAAGTCTGATGCTCTACCGACTGAGCTACCCAGGCTTCTAAAGCAAATGGCTGTGGAAAAAAACAATCTCCTGAAACTACAAATTGAAGTGCAAGGTAAATGAAGACCATTAAGCTGTTGCCATGATCACAGTCTTCTAGACAGCAGGAGGTAGACCATAATTTGCACATTGCCTGAGAACACCAAATGTTATTGCACAAACTGGTTGAAAATTGGCTAACTTGGCCAAAACGGTTAAAATGCTCAATGTCAAACTCATCAAGGCCACTAGCAGATTGTGAACATCCTGCAAACCTGCATGACAGATGACGATAGCGAGCACTTCATACATATCCCAGAATCAAGCTGTGCCTTACCAGGGACTTGAGCTGTGGTTTTCTTTTCACTGGAAACGTTGATAGCCTAATGCAATTTTAGGGCTCTAGACAAATAAACTATACTGCTGGTGGGTACAATAAAACAACTCTCCCTCTTGATCAGCTTCTCTTAATGGGAAAAATCCACCAGATCACTTGCCATCCAAGCAGGGAGATCAGCACAGAGATTTGGGTGCTAACAAGATAGATGTAGGTTGGCCATTGTTCATTTAGAGATAGCACCCGCATGTTATGATGCAAACTTGCCACATTTCTTTTTAAAGAGTTGTGCATGTTACTTAAATGATACAACACTGTCTTAAAGAGTTAAGGATTGCCAAAGTGTACAACCCATCACGGCAGCAAGCAGAATCTACACATGTACGCCTGAACAGGGACTTGAACCCTGGACCTCAGATTAAAAAGACTGATGCTCTACCGACTGAGCTACCCAGGGTTGTAATACAGAGGGCTGTGGGAAAAGCAATTCCCGTTATGCTTTCCTAAACCCAACCGTTTATTGTTTTCCTAAACCCAACCGTCCCATTGTTGTCCCGCGTGTCATGGCACAAACCTTTCCTTACCTTAAAGGGGCCGTGTTCATTTCACGGAATTAATGATCACAAACTGTTAACAACGCCCTACATGGTTGTGGCCCGGAATGTGTGAAAATTCTGTGTGGCCACCATGGAAAACAATGCCAATGTAAGTCAATGAGAAAAAACGTACTAAACCCAACCATTTTTGATGGAAAAATTCAAGTTTGAATTTTAGTAAAAGGGTTGCGTCAAAGTATTCTGTTGTCCAATGTAATTAGAAAGCTGAATTTGGCAGGGGAGCCATTCAAAGACCCATGTCAAACTACTTAACCATGCCTTTCAAGTCAATGACAGATTGGCGCTGCATTCCGTTATGAAAAATTGCTAAAAAGCTGTTTTGCGTGGCTTGTTGGTCTAGGGCAGGGGTCGGCAACCTTTACCACTCAAAGAGCCATTTGGACCCGTTTCACACAGTAAAGAAAGCACTGGGAGCCACAAAACCCTTTTGAAATTTTAAATGAAATAACACTGTATATAATTTTTTTTTGCCTTTGTGCTATGTATAAACAAACTGTACTGTGTTACATTTATGAAATCAATGAAAAACTGCAGCGAAAATGAAATAACATTTCTGCATGCAACAAATCATTTTTAACTCGTTGGGTTAACGGTTTAGTAAAATAGGGTTAGCACTGTCAACTTGGCTCGAATGGCAAAATCTCCACAGCTCTTCAGGGTAAAGGAGACGCAGCCCTGTGGGTCCTGTACCTGCAGAGCTGTGTTCAATGTGTTCAGGTGTGTCAGGTCTACCAAGAGGCTTTCCAGCCACTCTGGCTGATCCCGCTCAGGAAATGTGATCCTTTGCTGCCCAGGAAGGTTTTCACTTCTTCCAGAGCTGCCGCAAAGCGTTTCAGTGCCTCGCCTCTGGACAGCCACCGGACTGTGTTGTACAGCAGGAGCTCAGAATACGTGCTTTCCAGCTCTTCCAGTAACGAACCGAACTGACGGGATTTACAACCTTTCACCATTAATTTGCTCAGAATCTGAATGACAACATTCATTACTTCTGTGCATTCCGGAGGAAATGTGTTGTTCTTGTTTGTTGTTATGTGTATAGCTGTAAATCTGTTCCCTAAAAACAATAAAAAGTCAGGCACTCCTTACCCTCCTTTTTCCTTTGGCTTCTTCATCACTCTTCTTTGCACTTGTTCCCACTTGGACCTTCACAGGAAATAAAAGATGGCCCGTTCCAGGTCTAAAATCACTTTTCTGGGTGGGATAAAAACAGAGCTCATGAGTAAAAGCAAAGGTAAGCAAAAGCAAGTACAAAAGGCTCGGCCAAACAGCAAAGCCCACGAAAAATAATTTCAACTCATCGGCGTTCCCCTACATGGAAGTCTTTAGTAAAAGGCAAAAGACTGTGCGTTATGAAGAGAAACCAGAGTGAGTACAGCGGTCTGCTCGAGAGCAGCAGAAAACCCTAGTCGACCCAGTCCAAACCATCACGGTAAGCCTCACTGGGTGTCCAAACTAAAATGATAAGAGGCAACTTGGTAGACTCCTTACTGATGTTTATATCTGTACTCACAATGCCCTTTTTTAAAACACCAGCCAATCACAAGTCTTGTGAATAATCAATGGTTGAGTTCACATAAAAGATAGTTCCAAGGTCTACCAAATGTTTAACTTTACAACCCGTAAACTGTTGGAACCTTGGGCCATCCCTCAAAATATTTAATTACAGATTTTCCAGCCCCCGGCCTTAGAAAGCAGAGTGGCGCAGCGGAAGCGTGCTGGGCCCATAACCCAGAGGTCGATGGATTGAAACCATCCTCTGCTAATTCCTATACTTTGTATCAGTATCAAGTCTGTTGACATTTAATGTCTCCACCTGGTGAAGAGTAAACTTAAAGCATTAAGTTTATTTCAACCATAAAAATGGAATCTTGTGTGCTCATACCTGCCGTAACACCCATAAAAACTGAAGCGTAATACTCTCAATAAGTTGTTTACATTGCTGAAAAGCATGTCACATTTTAAAATTACCTTCACTGCTAAAAGCATAATAAATAAAAAGTGAAATATCTCTATAAAATGAAAAACTTTAATTTTATAGACATTTTACTTTTCCATTTCTATACTATATATATTTCTATACTAACATGAACTAACAATTTATTTTAGTCTGTCTTATTCATCTACAGTAGAACTATTGCTGTTGTTTTACAGCAGACTACCACAAATTCAAAAAATACAGTAAATCACTGTAAATTAAATTTTAATACCCATAATGCAGTGCATATTACAGTAATGAACCGGAAAAGAAAATTATGGTATTTTACTGGTTATTTGTGGTAAGTAGCTGTAGAAATACAGTAAAGTCTAACAGTGTACCGCAAATTAAAAATATACAGTAAATCACTGTAAATGAAATGATAATACCCATAATGCAATGTTTATTACAGTAATGAACTGTAAAATAACGTTTATGGTATTTTACGGTAACTGTAGAAATTACAGAAAAGTCTAACTACACCTCTGATTTAATACACAACCAATGTAGGAGATCGTACAGGTCTTTGTGCAGACCTTAACCAGCTAAATACCTATTCCCATACCGGGCGTTGAACCCAGGCCACCTGGGTGAAAACCAGGAATCCTAACTGCTAGACCATACATGACTGACAACATATCAATAACAGGGATTTCATGAATCAATTCATAGTCTGGCTGGAAACAGGCCTTCTCTTGAATGTGAACGAAGACAGTCAGGATTCAGGTTTCCCAGCCACCCTGTCTAGTTATACTTTTATAATGTTTAATTATAGAGACGCATATCATGTCTAGTTATTAGCATTATATGTTTTTTGACACATGCATATCAGGGCATAGGGTAAGTATGTACTACAGCTCTGATGTAATAAAGGACCAATGACACAGATCTTACTGATCTTGCCGCAGACCTTCACCGGTTAAATACCGCTTCCCATACCGGGAGTTGACAGGTCTCACAGGCCTTCTCTTGAACGTGAACAAGATGCTTCTTAAGTAAGTTTTATCTTGAAGCTTTTGAGTGTCTTTAGGTTTGTATCTGCTTTAACTATTACCGGACAGCGGGGGCACGGAGCAGAGCAGAGCGGCCGTTAGGGAGGAATCCTCCTCCGTGATCAGCTCCATTTTGAACTGGCAGAAAAAAAACTTAACGTCTGAACTTTATGATGAATAGAATGTTGGCAGGTTGATTTCTGTTAATAATATGTGATGCCCACTAAAGTGTTATCACATTTGTGGTAGTTTCTGTAATTTTATAATTAATGTTTGAGTATTTGTTCAGGGGTAACCTACCTGTTTCACCATCCTTGCACTAAAATATTTTATATAGATATCAGGAGTAATTGTGGGGTCGCCAGCAGGGGGCAGTGTGACACTTATTGTGCTCCAGGGGGGCTTTACGTCAGTTTGGTCCGCTTTGCGGCTCTTCCTCTTTCTGCTGAGCGAGATGAAAAACGGACGCAGAGTTTGCCTGTCTCACTTATTTCTCCTGTTTCCAGGTTGGTGGAATAGTAAATTAAGTTAAGCAACTGAGATGTAATATATGACATGTTGCTGAATGTTTAAATGTCCGCTATTAAGGCCGTTTTATGAATATGAGGACATATATGTACATATAGCAGTAGCCACATGTTCGCGCTAACGTCACTTATTGCTACTGAAGTCACGTCGGGCAGAGTTTTATTTTTAGCTCCTAGAACATTTTTGTAAAGTCTAAAAGTTTTAAAATGTATGATGTGTTAAATGTGGGAAGCTAATGTTAAAAACGAATGTTATTTATGTTAAAAGTGGTTAAAGACAAGGTAAAAATCTGTCAGCTCATGCATTTTGGAAGAGTAAAATGATTTTAGTCGGAAATGGAGATGCATTTAGGAACCATATGTAAGTGGTAACATAAGCTATGTTTCATTTGAAGCTGAAAAAAAGACAAAACACGAATGGTATTGTATTCTGAAGTTGTGCTTATTTCATAGAGAACCTTGAGTGTTCGTAACAGAGAGGGATTTAAATTGTGAATGTTTTAATAAATTCTCTCTCTCCTCTCTTTCTGCTGAGCGAGATGAAAAACGGACGCAGAGTTTGCCTGTCTCACTTATTTCTCCTGTTTCCAGAAAGAACATATAAGCTGTTTATGTGGTGCCAGTCGGTACCTGTAACAGTTTATGGGGGCTCGTCGTCCGGGATCACTCCCACCTTGTGGCCGGAAGCTGATCCAGTGATACTGCAACCTTGGACCAAAAGGGACCTGATGCAACCAGCGAACTGCAGCCAGTGAAAAAGATCACCAGACATCATCGATCCTGTCTACTGATGAAGGGGATACCGGTAACGAATAAAGAATAATGACTGTGCGTGCAGTGCTGAAATCACCACTCATCAAGAACAGAGCGTGAACTGTGATCCTGGACTCTTGTGACCAAGTGCGTGGAATTGGGAAGCAGTTATGGCGGATGGTGAGAGGAAAAGGTTGGTGTGGGCCATCAAAAAGACCCTGCTCACTCTCTCTGCCGATGAACTGTTCCAGATTGCCAAGTCAGTGGGTGCGGGACCAGGAGGGGACGAGTCTCGCCTCAAGTCGACAGATGAGGAGGGTTGTTTTGAGTATATTTGCAGTTTCATGTCCAGTGAGCCTTTACTGGAGTTAGAGGATTTTGGGATGGCACATTTATTAAACCTCAGGGATGTAATCGACACAGTCATTCAGGGTCGTGATTCACAAGCTGCTGTAATTGATGTATCAGTCAGTGGGGATGTAAGTCAAGCTAATGAAGACGTTAACCAAACTGATGATAGTGATGCTACCGGTTTTGGGTTGGATAGTGCAACCCACGTGGCACTTCCTACCGCTAGTGACACACATGACACAGAGCTGCAGAAAATACTTACTAGTTATGAGGAGCTAAGTAAGAAAATGATGCCGCACAAACGCACACCCACTCCACCGTCTGCCCCTCAGTCATCTGTAAAGATAGGACCCACCTCACAGAGTAGTAATGTAGCAGGCATCAGAGGTTTAAGGGACAACTCGACACCACTGACCCATGACAAGTTGCTCTCCTTAAGAGAGTTGTCTTACCTTCATCGCAGGGAACTGAAGATTCAGGGAGGTCAGATTGGGGACCAGGGGGCAGATCTCAGCTATAACAGTGTCTGTCGGCAGATGGAAGACGGCTTAAAGGAGCAGTTCAGCAATGCAGAGGTTGTAAGAGCCGTCCTCAAAGTCATCAAGCCAGGAACTTTTAAAGACATGTTGATGAGTAAGGATGATTTGACTGTAGAGGAGCTAAAAGCTTTCCTCCATTCCCACCTGGGCGAGCAAAGTAACACCGAGCTGTTCCAGGAGCTCATGTGCACCAAACAAAAAGACAATGAGACACCCAAACAGTTCCTATACAGAGTCATAGGACTTAAACAGAAGATCATGTTGGCCTCCAAACATACTGACACAGATGTCAAGTACAGTGTAAGCACAGTGCAGGACGTCTTTCTCCACACCGTGTATCAGGGCCTAGGTCATAAACATGATGATGTCCGCAGAGAGCTGAAACCATTGCTTGGGGACACCAAAATATCGGACGAGGCAATCCTGAAACAGATGAAGAAAATAATGAGTGATGAAAGTGAAAGGCAGCGAAGGCTAGGTCCCGCCACCCGCCAAAGACTAACAAATGTGCACAGTGCTCAGTCTGAAATCAACGCTGCACAGTGTCCCAGTGTAAAGGAGAAGGTGCCAAAAACAGATGTGATCCAGCAGTTAACGGAAAAACTTGAACAGCTTACAAGTATGGTTGAGTCCATGAGACAGTCAATGCAGACACAGGGGACAGGACAGTTCAGCCACAATGGGAAAGGCAGAGGAGACCGCAGGAGAGAGAAACCATATGGCTGTGACAAGTGTGTGGAGCAAGATCGACCCGACTGTCCTCACTGTTTCCACTGTGGTGAGGAAGGCCACCGGGCAGTAGGCTGCCTAAAGAGACCAACACATCAGGGAAACTGGAGCCGGTCCCTGCCGAGGGACAAACAGTGACCGGGTCTCAGCGATCGTCCCAACCTGACACTTGTCATACTGACCAACTTGGAAATGAAAGACTGACAAAAGACACAAACACAAAAAAAGACAGAAACAACCAAACAAGACAACCACTCCCTTCACTCATGATTTGCCTCACAGCAAAAGGGAACGCCTAGCCAAACTCATTGGAAGGAGAGCTCTCACTCAGTGTAACCTAAATGGGTTAGCAGTCAGTGCTCTGCTAGACACTGGGGCTCAGGTAAGCATGATTGATAGAGACTGGAAAAGTAAATATTTACCTGACACTCCTGTTAGGCCACTCAGTGACATCATTGGTGATGAAGACGAGTTAAGGGTGTATGCAGTGAACGGTGATGTCCTCCCGTTTGATGGCTGGGTTACCCTTACAGTCAATTTGATGGGGAATGAGGACCCTAATCTGTCAATCACTGTGCCTTTTCTTGTCAGCAGTCTTGCCCTGGAGAGACCACTGCTGGGTTTCAACGTGCTGGAGGAGATGATACAAGAACAACCTGAAAAGCTGATTTCAACCTTTGTCGCCCTAATCTGTAATGCCCTGTGTATACCAGCAGAGAAGGCAGAGCTACTGGTGAGCTTCGCCCAAGCCAGCAGACCCTCTGTAGAGTGCGGGCGCGTACGGACAGGTAGACAGGACATCGTTATCCCAGCAGGTCAGGTAACCTGGGTCACGTGCCAAGTCCCTCCCCATATGAGCACATCTGACACAGTCTTCCTATTTGAGCCTGATGACAACAATGTGCAGTTGACAGAACTGGACGTGGGTGAAGGTCTGTTGGAGGTACAAAATCCAAGAAAACCCTATGTAGCTGTACCGGTGGGTAATAACACCAAACATACAGTTACTCTACCAAGAAAGACAGCACTTGGCAGCATCCACTGTGTTGAAAAAGTGATCGCAACAGACTCACCCCAAGCACACAAGCCCACAGTGACTGTTAACAGTGCTGTATCTACCCCTGTTGACACCCGTCCATCGTCATGGCAACCCCCCATCGACCTTAGTCACCTTGATGATGAACAGAAGGAAAAAGTCAACAAAATGCTGCGTGAAGAAGCGGGAGCTTTCGCACATGACAGTGATGATATTGGATGCATACCAAGCCTACAAATGTCGATCACCCTCACAGATGAAATCCCGGTACAAAAAGCGTACTCAGCAGTCCCGAAGCCACTGTTTAAAGAGGTAAAAGAGTATGTGCAGGAGCTGCTGATGAGAGGCTGGATTGTTAAATCCAAGTCCCCATATGCTGCCCCAGTTGTCTGTGTTAGAAAAAAAGATGGCAGCCTACGTCTTTGTATTGATTATCGCCTCCTGAACAAAAAGACTGTGCCTGATCGACATCCGCTGCCCAGAATACAAGACCTGACAGACACACTGGGGGGCTACACCTGGTTTAGCATCCTTGACCAGGGAAAAGCTTACCATCAGGGCTTCATCGCTGAGGGTTCACGCCACCTGACTGCCTTCATCACTCCGTGGGGCCTCTATGAATGGGTCCGTATCCCATTCGGACTCTCAAATGCCCCAGCAGCATTCCAGCGGAGCATGGAGGAGGTATTAGGCGCGCTCAGGGATGAATGCTGCATCCCATATCTGGATGACGTGCTCTGTTATGCAAGAACATTCGATGAACATGTGGAGGCCCTCCGCAAAGTTCTCCAGGCTTTTCAACGGCACGGAGTAAAACTGAGACCTGAGAAGTGTGAACTTTTCAGACAAGAAGTCAGGTACGTGGGGCGCCTTGTGTCAGCTGATGGTGTCAAGATAGACCCACGGGACCTTGAAGCAGTCAAAACCTTGACAAGCAAGACACCACAGACAGTTGGTGAGGTAAGGAAACTGACCGGCTTCCTGGGGTATTATCGGTCATACATCCAGGATTTTTCCAGGATTGCAAAGCCAATCTTTGAGCTTCTCCAAACTAAGCCAGGGAAAGCCCAGATTCCAACACGTGGGAAAACCACCAAACGCCCACAGCTGGCTTCCCGAGAGCCCGTTGACTGGACCCCTCAACATCAGGAAGCCTTAGAGCAACTGGTCACTCTCCTTATAACCCCACCTGTTTTAGCATATCCTGATTTCAACCTACCTTTCACGCTGCATACGGACGCCTCAGACCAGGGCCTGGGGGCTGTCCTCTATCAGCGTCAGAATGGAAAGCTGAGAGTCATTGGCTATGGCTCGAGGACTTTGACACCAGCTGAGCGGAACTACCACCTGCACAGTGGAAAACTGGAGTTCCTCGCATTGAAATGGGCTGTGTGTGAAAAGTTCCGGGACTACCTGTACTACGCTCCCCATTTCACTGTGTACACGGACAACAACCCCCTGACCTATATCATGAGCACAGCAAAGCTCAACGCTGTTGGTCATCGGTGGGTGGGAGAACTTTCAGATTTCCGATTTGACATCAGGTACAGGCCTGGAAAGTCAAATGTGGATGCAGACACACTGTCTCGCCTCCCCTTGGACATGGAAAAATATGAGGGGGTTTGTACAGAGGAGCTCTCGAACGAGGCAGTGCGTGCTACGTGGGATGGGAGTCAGGCAGCAGAACGGGAGGATGTGGCCTGGGTTGCAGCACTTAACATGTGTTCCCCGGATCCTCCCCCGCAACCTCATGGTCACCCGCCAGCTATCAGCCATGATGATCTTGTGAAGTCTCAAAGAGAGGATCAAGCTATAGGCAAGATTATTGAGTTAAAGGAGTCAAATACAAAACTGACAGATGACATACGCCAAACCGTAAGTGGAGCCACCCGAAAGCTGCTGCATGAGTGGAGTAAGTTGCAACTTGAAGACGGCCTTCTTTACAGAAGGACAAACCAGCAAAAGCAGTTAGTCCTCCCTCTGAAACACAGGCCAATAGCTCTGAAGTACCTACACAATGAGATGGGTCATGTAGGCACAGAAAGAGTGCTCCATCTTGCTCGGGAAAGATTTTACTGGCCCTTTATGGCTAAAGAAATTGAAGACTATGTCACCCGAAAATGTCCCTGTATCAGGTCTAAGAAACCCACGACACACACTCGAGCTCCTATGGGCAGCATCACATCAAACTTCCCGTTAGAGCTTGTGTGTATTGACTACTTGCATCTGGAAACCAGTTGTGGGGGATATGAATATATCCTAGTAGTGATTGATCATTTCACTAGATTTGCCCAGGCATACCCCACGAAGAACAAGAGCGGGAAAACAGCTGCTGAGTGCATTTTCAATGATTTCATACCCCGGTTTGGATATCCATCCAAACTACATCATGACCAGGGTCGTGAATTTGAGAACAAACTGTTCCAATCATTACAGCGGCTGTCAGGGGTTGGCCACTCGCGGACGTCGCCATACCACCCACAAGGCAACCCGGCTGAGCGGTTGAACCGCACCATCCTCCAGATGTTAAGAACATTGACTGATAGTGAGAAACTGCGGTGGAAGGATCACCTCCCGCATGTCATACACGCATACAATTCTACCAGGCATGAATCAACCGGCTACTCACCGTTTTTCCTCCTCTATGGCCGTCACCCACATCTCCCAGTCGACTTGCTGTTTGGATTGGTTGGAGAAAGGGAACCATACTCACCTAGAGGATTTGCAGAGAAGTGGGCTAAAAGGATGTCTGAAGCCTACCGCATTGCCGGCGAGAATAGCAAAAAGTCCAGTGCAAGGGGAAAAGTGACATATGACAAGAAAGCAAGAGGAGTTGTACTGCAACCAGGGGACAGAGTTCTGGTCCGGAACCTCAGCGAACGTGGAGGGCCAGGAAAATTAAGGGCATACTGGGAGAAGACTATATACATAGTCAAACGTCAACTTGCTGAGAACCCAGTGTACGTTGTCTGCCCTGAAACTGGAGACAAACAGAAAAGCAGGACACTGCACCGCAATCTCCTGTTGTTGGTGAATGATTTACCTGTCAATGTCACTCTACCCGACACCAGACCTATCCCTGAGAAGAAAACACACAACAGACAAAACCGAGGGAGAATTGCAGACACTCCAAGAAAAGCAGACAGTGATGACAGTGAAAATGATTCAGATGAGGATTCTGGCTCGGGATACTGGTTAAGGAGACCGACCGAAAGGACAGAGAAAAGTCCTGTTACTTACCAGGAACATATCACCATGTATCCAGAGATTAGGGGGCCAGGACCAGTACCTGCAAGGAGAGAAAGTCATGCTGTACCTGAACACTTAACAAATCCTACTGAGAAGAGACACGACGCTGATGAAAACCTGTTCTTGCTTGCTGGACCTGTGGAAGGAGAGGAAAACAATAGACACCAAGACCCTGACTCAGAAGCTCGACCTTTGACCCCTCCTGTAGAGCACACTCAATCAGAGGTTAGAAGGTCCGCTCGTGAGAGAAGGCCACGCCGTTTTCTCACATATGAGTCATTAGGTGAACCATCAGTCCAGTTACGCGCCGCGGTTAACTCAGTGACCGGATACACAGCACCCTATATACCTGTCATGGAGGCACCTCATCACACTACACCTGCACACTCACTCTTCCCATACATTCCGCCTTTTTGTTTGCCATATTTACACCCACTCCTTTACTCCCAGACACCATACATTTCAGGCACTTACCAAGCACCAGCCACATACATTCCACCTACCATGCTTGTTTGATGAATAGAGATTTGAGAATCAAGGTTAGAGTGAAAATGTTGAACGGTTTTGAGATAAAGATTTTTGGAAATGTCAGGAGCCATTCTTTTCTGTCAGGGAGCGTGTGATGCCCACTAAAGTGTTATCACATTTGTGGTAGTTTCTGTAATTTTATAATTAATGTTTGAGTATTTGTTCAGGGGTAACCTACCTGTTTCACCATCCTTGCACTAAAATATTTTATATAGATATCAGGAGTAATTGTGGGGTCGCCAGCAGGGGCAGTGTGACACTTATTGTGCTCCAGGGGGGGCTTTACGTCAGTTTGGTCCGCTTTGCGGCTCTTCCTCTTTCTGCTGAGCGAGATGAAAAACGGACGCAGAGTTTGCCTGTCTCACTTATTTCTCCTGTTTCCAGGTTGGTGGAATAGTAAATTAAGTTAAGCAACTGAGATGTAATATATGACATGTTGCTGAATGTTTAAATGTCCGCTATTAAGGCCGTTTTATGAATATGAGGACATATATGTACATATAGCAGTAGCCACATGTTCGCGCTAACGTCACTTATTGCTACTGAAGTCACGTCGGGCAGAGTTTTATTTTTAGCTCCTAGAACATTTTGTAAAGTCTAAAAGTTTTAAAATGTATGATGTGTTAAATGTGGGAAGCTAATGTTAAAAACGAATGTTATTTATGTTAAAAGTGGTTAAAGACAAGGTAAAAATCTGTCAGCTCATGCATTTGGAAGAGTAAAATGATTTTAGTCGGAAATGGAGATGCATTTAGGAACCATATGTAAGTGGTAACATAAGCTATGTTTCATTTGAAGCTGAAAAAAAGACAAAACACGAATGGTATTGTATTCTGAAGTTGTGCTTATTTCATAGAGAACCTTGAGTGTTCGTAACAGAGAGGGATTTAATTGTGAATGTTTTAATAAATTCTCTCTCTCCTCTCTTTCTGCTGAGCGAGATGAAAAACGGACGCAGAGTTTGCCTGTCTCACTTATTCTCCTGTTTCCAGAAAGAACATATAAGCTGTTTATGTGGTGCCAGTCGGTACCTGTAACAAATACACAACTATAGTCAATAGAAAAAGAAAATATATAAATGAAAAGCCGTCTTGGTTCATCTTTCCACTGTTCCTACAATCAAAAAAACCTGCATGACAGATGACATTAGCAAACACTTCATACACATCCCAGAATCAAGCTGTTGCCTTACCAGGGACTTGAGCTGTGGTATTCTTTTTCGCTGAAAACGTTGATAACCTAGTGCAATTTTACGGCTCTAGACAAATAAACTTTATTGCTAGTGAGTACAATAAAACAACTCTCCCTCTTGATCCGCTTCCTCTTGACGGGAAAAATCCACCAGATGACTTGCCATCCAAGCAGGGAGATCAGCACAGAGATTTGGGTGCTACCAAGATGGATGTAGGTTGGCCATTGTTCATTTAGAGATAGCACCCACATTGTTATGATGCAAACCTGCATGAAAAACAGCCACAATTCTTTTTAAAGACTTGCGTATGTTACTTAAATGATACAACAGTGTCTGAAAGTGTTAAGGATTGTCAAAGTGTACAACTCATCCAGCTCATCCAGAACTCGGCCAATTTTGCTCAATTGGCCTTAATTGTTTCTGGACATCTGTTCTTTTTAAACAGTTAAAAAGCAGGCCGGTTAGCTCAGATGGTTTGAGTGTGGTGCTAAAAATGCTAAGCACCAGCAGACACTTTAGGGGTACTAAAATCGCCAAACCCTACACCAGTGATCATCAACTGGCACAACTGTGAGATATCCGTGTTGTCAGTGGACTCATCAATAGCCAGCGAAATATATTTGGCTTCCTTGACCCCGTCAATGACAGCTCGCTGAACTTGCTCCGCCAAAACGTGTACACAACGTGCATTAGTTGAGGCAGATAGAGGTACTTGTTTGACAGATGCAATAACTCTGTCCATTGATTTGTCGGGGGCAAGTTCCTCCAGAACGGTGATCATGCACTCCTTTAAAACCTCACTTTCAGTGAAAGGCCGGTTATGTCTGCAAAGCACCCAAGCAGCCTGCAGGGATGCACACGTTACTCTCTCTTGATCAGTTAAAGTTCGAGTAATAATGCCACTTGCGTGGGAGTAGGCAGATTTCAGTGCGGCAATTTTTCTCTGACGCGCCTCTGACTGCTCAGGATATGAAATCTTAAAATTTGAATGTTTAGTGTGGTGGTGAAGGCCCAGATTGTCTTCTTTTGCAACTGCAACAGTTTTGTTGCAAATTAGGCATACTGGTGAGGCATTCCGGAAGGTTGGCATGATAAATGCGTACTTTTCAGTCCAGTCATCATTGAAGGACCTGTTTTCAATATCAACTTTGCGTTTCATAGCCTTTGAGAGTGCCATTTTACCTCTGTTAAGAGACCCTTTCCTGTCACTTCCTCGGTGTTTGTTTTTCAAGTGCTCTATAAGTAAAATTGACTTAATTGAGTTGAGGCAAAATATCTATCACCCCTGTTGGTTGTCTGTGGTATAGGTGATAGGAACCTGACTCATAAAGGCCTTCAGTTTTGTAATGAAATGGAAAAAGTATTAACAATAAACATCAATCATAATGTTATACCAAAATTTGATTTTTATTTAAGGGTCCGGCCCCCAAGGAGACTGTCTGGTAAAATTCTGGCCCTCTGACAAATATAGTTGATGACCCCTGGCGTTAGGGTGACCACTTGTCCCCGGCTGGATCTGTCCCCGGAAATGTCCCCGGTTTTCACTGTGACTGAAAGACTCGAAATTGGAATGAAAGAAAGAAAATACTGACAAAACGTAGCCGATACTCACACACCCTACACACGCAGACTCTAGACAGCCAGAGCCAGCGGTGCTCAGATGTTTTAGAAAGCCGTATTTTACGATGCTAAAATCACTGATTATTTACATGGAGTGTGGTGGGTTTAGCGAACGCAATTTCACGGACTTTTATGTTTTAAAAAGGATCTTAATCTTTAACAGGAAGGTCGACCTCCTTAGAAATCCTTTCCATAGTGTTGTCAGACACTTAGAATATTAATCTGAGTCTGTTCGCAGCTAAACAAGCACTTTTATGAACGTAAATACAAGCTGGAATTATCCTATTAACTTACATTGTAGCTTGTTTCTGCCGACTGGAGCGATCTGGTTTAATACTGCATCAATGTCAAAGGAAAATATGTCCTCAATAGTTTTTATTGTATCTGATTCTCAATGAGCTGTTACAGAAACAAGCATTGAGCAATAAAACAAAAGCTGTCAGATAAATGTAGTTCAGTAAACATGACAACATAATGAAATATTGAGACTTTCTATCTTGAAGTATTAGGATTTCTAGCTTGAAATATTAGGACTATTAGGACTTTCTATTTTTAAATATTAAGACTTTCTATCTTGAAATATTAGGACTTTCTAGCTTGAAATATTAGGACTATTAGGACTTTCTAATTTGAAATATTAAGACTTTCTATCTTAAAATATTAGGACTTTTTATCTTGAAATATTAGGACTTTTTATCTTGAAATATTAGGACTTTTTATCTTGAAACATTCCCCTTTGAGGTGTAGAGGAGTATGAAGTAGCAGCAGGGGTGGGTCTAGGATCAGAACTTGGGGGGGGGGCTCAGCCCTTAATGAGAACAGCTCTAGGTCTAGTGTCCCTGTTAAGTTTTACAAAAGTAAAAACATTACTTGTTTTGGAGGTAAGTACGCTTCGGAGCTGAAAATGTCCCCGGATTTTGTCTGAGAAATCTGGTCACCTTACCTGGCGTAGCCTATGCTAGGCCTATAATACAGCTGTAATAAGTTGTGCTTAATCATTCTAAAACACTGACAAACCAACTAACAAAATTGGGAACATAACGTTAGCATTAACCGGAGGTAATGTTAGCCAAAATGCGGAAACAGCTAGCTCATAAGCTAGCAGCAACCTTAAACTTCCAGAATGTGGGTTACATTGTATTTCAGGCAATGGTCTGACAGTAAAGTAAAAAAGATGTCCCGAACAGCGCATGTAGATCGAGTTGTGTTAGCTTTACCGAACGTCGTAATTAGAGCTAGCTTATCCTCACCACGGGGAAAATGTGAGGTTGGAGCGAGACTAAGTTTTCCTTCGGGGGGGAAGCTAGCTAACAGCTAGCTAGCCTAGCAATGACACAGGTCGGTAAGCTAACGTCGCCGCTTGCGAAGGCTATCAGCAGAGATTTTAATGTCACAGAATTAGCAAAGACTGATCTTACCTTATCGCTGCTCCAGCTCTCTCTGAGTAGTGTGTGTGACCGGACTCTGGTGAGCACGTACCAAACCGGTCCTCCTTTGATGTCTCGAGCCGCTACTTCTTTCAACACCTTTGAAGTATCTACCCGCTATTCTTTTGAAGTCGTGAGGTCAGAGGTCAAATATGGCGGTCATGCATTTATATCCGTAATCCCTTTCTTGTTTGTCTCTACAACTCTCAAAAAAGTTATTTACACTGCTGAAAAGCATGTCACATTTTTAAATTACCTTTACTGCTAAAACCAAGAGGAATAAAATGTAAAATATTTTTTTTGCAAATTCAAAAAATACAGTAAATCACTGTAAATGAAATATTACTACCCATAATGCAATGTTTATTACGGTAATGAACTGGAAATGAAAGTTATGGTATTTTAACTGTAGAAATACAGCAAAGTCTAACAGTGTAGGGTATGTATGTAACTACAGCTCTGATTTAATACTAATACAATGCCAGAGATCATGCAGATCTTGCTGCAGACCTTCACCAGCAAGATACCAATTCCCATACCGGGAGTTAAACCCGGGCCACCTGGGTGAAAACCAGGAATCCTAACCGCTAGACCATATGGGACTGAACACATATTAATAATAGGGATTTCATGAATCAATTCATATTGTGGATGGAAACAGGCCTTCTCTTGAACGTAAATGAAGAAGCTTCTTAAGTAAGTTTTATCTTGAAGCTTTTGAGTGTTCTTTAGGTTTTTATCTGCTTTAACTATTACCGGACAGCGGGGGCACGGAGCAGAGCAGAGCGGCCGTTAGGGAGGAATCCTCCTCCGTGTTCAGGCGGTAAAAAACTTAACGTCAGAACTTCATGATGAATAGAAATGTTGACAGGTTGATTTCTGTTTATAACAAACACAACTAGAGTCAATAGAAAAAGAAAATATATATATAAAAAGCCGTCTTGGTTCATCTTTCCACTGTTCCTCCAATCACCACTCTGGTCTGGTTGGAAACTAAAGGATCTAAACTAAAAGGATGTTCCTCTTTAACTAAAAGGTCTATCTCTGTAGGGACCCATCCCATAATGTTGTCACACACTTAGAATAATAATCTGAGTCTGTCAGCAGCAACAACACAACCTTTAGTGGACGCCTACTTTACCTTTAAATTAGGAGTTTAAACAGAGACACAACAGGAAGAATAAATCCATCAAATCAAGTCCCCAATAATCAGCATGTGGCCTTGTTTTATTTCAGGTAGTCAGCATGGAGCTGTTCCACATTCCCAGACATTTAAAACAAGTCAATCATTGGCGTTATTCTACGAGTCAGATGAATAAATCAGCTGTTTGCTATTTGAGCTGCTCTGTTTCCTGCTGCTCCGTCATTCTTTAGTGTCCTCTGGAAACAGGTTGCTGTCCTTTATGTTTCTTTTGGAGGACATCATCAGTGTCTTTGCTTTAGTCTGAAGAAACTCCAGCAGATTTAAAACCACTTGCAGTCACAGAAAATACAAACAGGGAATAGAAATGTCAGACAAAGAATGTGAAATGAAAAGTCCCCAAAGTAGGAAAATATAATGTTAATCTACCAAACAACAATAACTGGAGAGCATCCAATTAAACATGGCCGACTTCCAGTATGTTGGTAATGAAGAGAGGAATGTGTGGACATATTACAGATTCATTTTATTTGTATTTGAACAAACAGCTCCATGCTAACTACCAGAGTGGTGATTGTAGGAACAGTGGAAAAATGAACCAAGACGGCTTTTCATATTTAATTTATTTTGCCAGACTATGGATTGATTCATGAAATCCCTGTTATTGATAAGTAGTCACTCCCATATGGTCTAGCGGTTAGGATTCCTGGCAGAAAGATCTGTATGATCTCTGACATTGTTCCTGTATTAGATCAGAGCTGTAGTTACGGACGTACCCTACACTGTTAGACTTTGCTGGAATTTCTACAGTTACCACAAAATGCCCAGTAAAATACCATAATTTTCTTTTCCGGTTCATTACTGTAATATGCATTGCATTATGGGTAGTAACATTTTATTTACAGTGATTTACGGTATTTTTTGAATTTGCGGTAGTCTGCTGTTAAACAACAGCAGTAGTGCTACTGTAGGTGAATAAGACAGATTTACAGTTTTTTACAATTGCTATGACAGATGTTTCAATACATTTAACAAGTTTCCTAAACTCTTAACACACCAACACACCCAAAACACACAATTGGCAAAACAGTTAATTTCATGCTCAAAATCACACATTGTAAACAAAACTCCAAAACTAATTGTCAAAATACAATAATACACTAACACAACACACTATGTCTAACAAAACACTGCAAACATGTTTCAAAATCAAATAATGATTCCAAACACTAACACATGTTCTCCTCCAACAGGAACATTTAGTCAATCATAACACAATGACAAAAAAACACTATCATCAGCTGACATTACAGAAACTGCATTATTTCAGATGTGTCAGGTATGCCCTTATACAATAGACAGTATATTGTATTGGTCATAGATTGTGTTTTGCACATGCATTTTATCTCTTTTGTTGAAAAACTTCAATACAAAAAAAGGAATGACCATCTCAGAGTAGCTTTATAGAAACAGTTTATGAAAAAAAAGACAGAGAATTGCTGCAGTAAAGACTTTATTTGAAAAAGGACATTACTGCAAGATATACAAACAGAAAGAACACCAGAATAATAATTAAAAAAAGTAATCTTCTAATCTGCTCAGTCTTCTGCATTTGGCCACATGTTCTCATCCACATCACACCTGATATCTTCTCTGGCAAGGCATCGTGGGAAGAATCTTTTTACATGCCTTATCCACCCCTGGCAGTGTTCAGCTGTGATGTCTTGGCATGCAGCATCCATTGCATCAAGGAGGGACATTTGGTCATGTGGACGATGGTCAAAAACCTTCCATCTCCAGGCTGAGAAAAACTCCTCAATGGGGTCGAGGAAAGGAATGTAAGGGGCAAGGAAGTGGGACATCATCCTTGGAGGGCGTCAAACCAGGCTGTGATCGTACGGGAATGGTGGAATGCCACATTGTCCCATGTGATCACGTATATTGACAAGTGGTCTCCCACCTGCCCCCTTTCTACCTCTGGCACCAGTCTTTGGTGCAGGTCTTCTAAGAACAGAAGAAGGCGGTCGTGTTGTAAGGGCCAATCTCAGAGTTATGCAGGAGTGCACCGTTGTTGGAGATTGCGGCGCACATGGTGATGTTAGCTCCTCTCTGGCCAGGCACGGTAACTGGGGCCCTTCTTCCAATTATGTCTCTCCCACGGCGACGCCTTTTCGCCAAGTTGAACGTCAACATAGATAATTTCATATGGGACTTGATTGGCCTCCAACTCCATGACTCTCTGATAGTAATTAGACACAGTGTATGTAACTGCTGTGCTGTACTGTATATCTACTGTATGTCCTCATGTACTGCAGGTTTATAGAGTAGTTTACAGTAATGACTGTATTGCGTAACCTTACCTGGACGTATTGGTGACGGAGTTCTTTGATGCGTTCACTGTTCCTTTCAAAAGCAACTTTGTATAGTTGTTTCATTGGAAATGGATGTTATGCCGATTGCTGCAATGTTCCCAAAGACAAGGTTGTCCTCTACAACTCTGGACTGAATGTCCAGGCATAAAGTCACTCTAATACTGTAAATGGTAATTTTACAGTATTTACACTTTGCTGTAGGAGAAGCAATATCCTACCTGTTGGTTTCTCTGGAAATACGGACTGTAGATACCACTGTGTCCCGGCTGATATTTGTCTGTACTCGTTCACCAGCCTCTCTGTATGATAGCCCGTGGTTTATGACATGGTCGATGGTAGCAGGTCTTATCTGATCAGTTACCTTAGCTCTGGTCCTTCTTTGAGCGCCACCACGCATTCTAACTCTTCTCCCTTGTCCTGGTAATCGTCTTCCTCGCCCTCGTGCAGGCATTTCTTCCCTTCTTTCTTTGTGTTGCATTAAATTGTTCCTTTTCCAGCCAGGACCAGCCCAAAGAGTCCTCTTTTAGAACATATGATCATGTGATTGAAAGAACGTCAACACAGTGTGCTTCCTAGATGGGAATCAGCTGTGATTTCAACAATTGCATAACTTCAATAAGCTGTTTCTCATTAGCAATGGAATAAAAACACAGGGAATATATTTGTTTTTCAATTCACAATATGAACAGTTGTTCACTTTGCCTTTAGCCTGTAAGGTTAGGTTTAGAACATGGTGTTATCTGTTCTGACATACAGTGTTAAAGCATTGGTAAATTTGGCAGTAAAAGTCTATTGGTTTGGTCTTGTTTGAGCTTGTGTGCAAAAGAAGTTTAAGCATTTTAAATTTGTGTTAATGATATGCATTATGTGTTAAAGCAACAAGACATGTCTTAATAGTATAGCTCACACATGAGGATGTAGTGCTAACTGTGTTTCAAGAGTTTTAGAAAATTGTTAAAAGTATTGAAAAATCTGTCATAGCAATTGTAAAAAACTGTAAATGATCAGAAATCATTTGCAAATTGAATAAAACGTTATCTTGACATATTTGGTGTCTTTAGAAACGGATTTCTTCTGGAAGTTATAATAAATGTCTGTGGGTTTAACAGAGGTTTAAATAGATATTGTCTACATAACGTGTGTCATGATGCATCAAATTAATGTGTTGATTATGTCATCAGATACACAGTTATTAGTATTTGATGTGCAGCCACAGAAAACACATTGCTGAATATTTCATTGTGTCATGAAGCTTCATTTAAGAGTGAGGCCTATTACATCCCATAATGTCTCCAGAACAGAGTGTGTGTCCTTGTTATACCGCGTATAAAAAGTTAATGGATGTTTCTATCTTGTGTGGAAAGTCTTTTGGATAATTACTGGTCACTTTGGCCATTTATTATTTGTTTCATGAATTCTGTAAGATGGTTTATGAGTCAAAGAAATGTGTAAATATGTGATTGTAGAATAAAAACTGTAAAATAAAGCAGGTGTTGAACACAAGGCCTGAGTAAGCAGTGAGAAGTTGTTTACTCACAAGTTGGATTTCAGTCGAGGATGATCTTTATTGTTGAGAATAAAGTTGAACTTTCAGTACTAGTGCCAGACATTAAAAGAATAAATCGGAGATAGGAGTTGTTTTTTGAGAATGAAGTCAAAAGAAGTGAAAGAATAAATCCAATTTTGAGCGTATTCTAAAGTGACTGGAGGACATGTTCAGTAAGCAGAGCTTTGTCAGCACTGCTGTTCTTTAATAAAAACTGGTCTACACAACAGGATGGGGACATATTCTAATAAAATCTAGTTCAGATATCTAGAAAGTTCTTTCTCACTAGGAAGAATTAAATACAGATATCTGCAATAAATATCCAGTCTAGCAACTAAATATTAAAACAGCCACTTGTACTATTTAAGGATTTAAATGTAGTTTTGACTGATTAAAGTTGTAGATATCTTGAAAAAGAATTTCTACAAGTAAGAATGTTATTGTCCATATCTTTAATTACCATTCTGACTAGTTAGAATATCACTTTGACCAGGAGAAATGCTATTATTAATATCTAAAATGTAATTACAGATAGGAGTGTGGTTTGATTAAATGTTAAAACGGCCTGCTGTAGCACCTAAGACATTCTTCATGTTTTCATCTCTAGTTGTTCTGCAGAGCTTCTTCTAGCTGGTGACGTCTGACAATAACAATAACTTTAGTTTTCTATGTTGGAAGTTGACATTATTGTTTAAAGCCACATTTAAATGTTGTATAATCTCTCTGAAAGAGTCCAACAATAATTCATTAGTGCAGGGTACTTTCAGCGTGTATAGAGCAGCATATCTCCACCAGACTCCATGTAAATAATCACTACTTTTAGCGTGTATAGAGCAGCATATCTCCACCAGACTCCATGTAAATAATCACTACTTTTAGCGTGTATAGAGCAGCATATCTCCACATGTAAATGGGTGAATTAAGAGTTTATTCCAACCAGACCAGAGTGGTGATTGTTGGAACAGTGGAAAGATGAACCAAGACGGCTTTTGGTAGATTTAGTTAGTTTCTGTCCACTTTTAATGAAGTGTGTTTTACGATGATAAAAGTAGTGATTATTTACATGGAGTTTGGTGTGACAGTTGGTTTTGTTGCTGTATTAACATTCATTTATAAGGTCTTTATTTATGTGTGTTTCCCTGTTATGCAACTTAATTAGACTTACAAGGAAGCAGAGACGGGAGACAGGAAGAGTCACGCTGCCCTCTGCTGGTCAGGTCTGCTCACTGCAGCCTCAACGTTCCCCCTCAGCTGCTTTATTACTTCATTATGCTTCATTAGTGTTTGTCTCATTAACGTTTGTCTAAAGGTTCATCATAGAATAAAGCAACCAACATGTTGGAAAGAAACGACAAAAGGTAAAAAAAAGCAATAAAGAGAACTTTTAATGTAAAAAGCACCGAAAATAATCACCGGGCTCTGGGAGGCCGTCTGTGTGTGTTTGTGTGTGTGTGTTTTTGTCCGTTTGTGTATTCGTGTGTGTGTGTGTGTATTCATATGTGTGTGTGTGTGTGTGTTTATGTGTGTGTATGTATATTTGTGTGTGTGTGTGTGTGTATTCGTGTGTGTTTTTATGTGTGTGTATGTTTATGTGTGTGTATGTTTGTGCATGTTTTTGTGTGTGTGTGTGTGTGTCCGTTTGTGTGTTTGTGTATGTATTTTTGTGTGTGTGTGTGTGTGTGTATGTATTTTTGTGTGTGTGTGTGTGTGTATGTGTGTGTGTGTCTGTGTGTGTGTGTATGTGTGTGTGTCTGTGTGTGTGTATGAGGCTCCAGTTCACGGGGCATTTGAGAAAAGTACTTTGTAGTTGTTTATATATATATATATATATATATATATATATATATATATAATATATATATATATATATATATATACGTCTCTGCGTCGGCTGACAACTCCATGCCGGATGTGGCCGTAAGGTTGCCATGGCAACGCTCGTCATCAGCTGATCTTCTTCTTCTCTTACCAACCACGACGTCTTTATCTCATCAGCTGATCTTCTTCTTCTCTTACCAACCACGACGTCTTTATCTCATCAGCTGATCTTCTTCTTCTCTTACCAACCACGACGTCTTTATCTCATCAGCTGATCTCTACCCAGAATCAACGTCCTTACACCAGTCTGCAACCATGTATGTATCTGTGTGTGTGTGCATGAACTATACTTTATTAGTTAAATTACAATTTACACTCTGTTGTTATTACACACATTACACAAAGGCCTGAACTACACACACATGCTCAGTACCTATACATGCACTAATGGAGAGATGTCAGAGTGGGGGGGGGGGCTGCCCATGGAAAGACACCCCGAGCAGTTGGGGGTTCGGTGCCTTGCTCCAGAGCACCTTGGCAGTGCCCAGGAGGTGAACTGGCACCTCTCCAGCTACCAGCCCACCACCAGACTCTGGTCCGTACGGGGACTTGAACCAGCGACCCTCTGGGTCCCAGCCCAACTCCACACGGACTGAGCTACTGCCCCCCCAATTTGTGTCTGTGTGTGTGTGTGTGTGTGTGTGTGTGTGTTCTGTGTCTGTATGTGTATCTGTGTGTATGTGTATGTGTATGTGTATGTGTATCTGTGTGTGTCTCTCTCTCTCTGTTTGTGTGTGTCTGTGTGTGTGTGTGTGTGTGTGTGTGTGTGTGTGGGAGGTACAGCTTCAGTTCCAGTAACCCCCCCCCCCCCCCCGGTGTGTTTTATCTGTTTTTAAAAAGAAAAACAGATAAAACACCAGAATTAACCCTTCAGACTCCGATCATCTCACTCGGCTGCCAGCCTGGGTATTATTAGTTAAGTGAAGCAGGTTTAAAGGAATCCACTGGTGCTCATGAGTTTACCCCCCCATGCTGGAGTGGATTAATAGCCCCCCCCCCCTGCCCCCCCATCATAGAGATTAGCATTTTTTTTAATTCCAAAAGCCAAGAGAACTTAATCAGGATGCATAGTATCCTGATCCATGAAATAACTGGTCTTTAATAATAAAAATGTGCCTCTATAGGAATTTAACATAGGGGGGTGTATACTTATGCCCCTGTATCTTAACATAGGGGGGTGTATACTTATGCCCCTGTATTTTAACATAGGGGGGTGTATACTTATGCCCCTGTATTTTAACATAGGGGGGTGTATACTTATGCCCCCTGTATTTTAACATAGGGGGGTGTATACTTATGCTCCCTGTATTTTAACATCGGGGGTGTATACTTATTCCCCTGTATTTTAACATAGGGGGTGTACACTTATCCCCCTGTATTTTAACATAGGGGGGTGTATACTCTCAGTTCTTTTAAATCAAGGCTGAAGACCTTTCTTTTTGATGCTGCCGTTCTTTAAATGACTGCTCATTTCTTTAAATTTTTTATGCTGCACTGTAACTTTTATTCTTGTGTTTTATGTGCACTTTGAATCGCCCTGTTGCTGAAATATGCTCTACAAATAAAGCTGCCTTGCCTATACTTATGCCCCCTGTATTTTAACATAGGGGGTGTATACTTATTCCCCTGTATTTTAACATAGGGGGGTGTATACTTATTCCCCCTGTATTTTAACATAGGGGGTGTATACTTATTCCCCCTGTATTTTAACATAGGGGGTGTATACTTATGCCCCTGTATTTTAACATAGGGGGTGTATACTTATGCCCCTGTATTTTAACATAGGGGGGTGTATACTTATCCCCCTGTATTTTAACAAAGGGGGGGTGTATACTTATACGTACAGTATTATGGGACCACTGAGGTCTATATAAAGAGACTTCATTTATGAATATATATTTATGCAGTATATATGTTAATATTCTACTCTGTTAAGCGTCCCTGCGTCGGCTGATATCTCCACGCAGGATGTGGCCGTCAGATCACCATGACAACGCTCGTCATCACCTGATCTTCTGACTTCTTTATCTCATCATCAGAAAAAACTTTACACAAGTCGGAGGCTGACGTGAGGGTGTGTGTGTCTGTGTGTGTGTGTGTTTGTGTGTGGGTGGGTGTCTCTGTGTCTGTGTGTGAGTGTGTGTGTATGTGTGTGTCTGTGTGTGTGTATCTTTGTCTGTGTGTGGGTGGGTGTATGTGTATTTTTGTGTTTGTGTGTCTCTGTGTCTGTGTGTGTGTAACTTTGTGTGTGTGTGTCTCTGTGTCTGTGTCTGTGTGTATGTATGTGTGTGTGTGTGTCTGTGTGTGTGTGTGTGTGTGTGTGTGTGTGTGTATGTGTGTGAGTGTGTGTCTGTGTATGTGTGTGTTGTTTATAATAATATAATGAATCACAAATCACATCATCACATCATCATTATTAATAATGTTTATTATACAATAGCTTATAGATATAGACCAAAACATAATAACATGTTAACAATGTTAACACGTTAATGACACGCTAATAACATGCTAATAACATGCTAATAATATAATGACAACACTCCAAGATACAACTATTATAAATGCATTAAAGACAATTCAGATTCCTTATATACAACATCCCATAGTATTAATATACACACACACACACACACACACACACAGACACACACACACACACACACACACAGACAAACACACACACACACACACACACACACACACACACACACACACACACACACACACACACACACACACAGACAGACACACACACATTTAAATAAAATGATTAGTAACAATCTCTAAGGTGACAGTAAAGTTAAAAAGTGAATTCCCAACATGTTAAACTATTAAACCAATGCCCCCCCCCACAACAACATCCTGACAAGATCAACTAACTCAATATATATATATATACATATATAATATAATATATATTATACATTATAAGTACATATAATATCATGTACATATACACACCACATACTAATGTCAGGATCAAAGGTTACCTTCTACCCTTCACAACTTATTATATTATTATATTATTATAATTCTATAATCATATTATTATAGGACTATACTATAATAATATTATTATATTATTATTATTATCATATTATTTTATTATTATATTGATATTATTATATTAAAATAATATGTTATTGTATTTATATTATTATAATATGTGTGTGTGTGTGTATCTCCTCACAGCGACTACAGCAGCACAGAGCATAAGCAGCAGGACGCTGAGCACTGAGCATCTCACTTTGAAGAAGGTGGAGTAGATCCCAAAGGGCTCCATGTAGACCAGCACCGTCCTCTCCAGTGACTCACACTGGTAATGTTGGTCATAAACTACACACCAGTACCCCCCCGCGTCCCCCACTGAGACATTAGAGATAACCAGGTTACCATTATCATAGTCCCTGCTCACTCTGCTCATGCTCTGACCAGACCCTACATTAAAGACTCTTCCCTCTGTTCGGTCTGACTTGATGAACCAAGTGTACAACCTATCCTCTCTCCTACCTGGGCACCTGAGGGTGACATCATCTCCCTCTGAGAAGAGCTCTACAGCGGGGGGGCCGAATGTGGGACACACCAATAGATAATACCATTGCTCTCTCATAGAGACTTTACAGGTGTGCCAACCTGAGTGGTTTAACATCAGAGATGAAAACACCAGCGAGTAGTTCTGGTCTACTGAAGGATCAGTCTGGTTCAGTAGTCCTGGGTCAGAGGAGATCCTGTTAGACCAGCGGGGGGGCTGTTCATCAGTGGAGTCAGCGACGGTGCAGGGCAACACGGCGGTCTGTCCCTCTGAGCCGTAGATCACCTCAGACAGTGGTCTCAACTCTACAGTCTGTCTGCTGACACACCGCTGCTGGTCCAGCACCAGACATCTGTACTGTCTGAAGTCTGTTGCTGTGACGTTGGAAACACGAAGAGCTGATGAGTTTGTCACCACTTGGTATCTTCCTCTAACATCGTTCATCTCTGATGTCGTCTGGTCCCCAAAAACTCTGCTCCATGTCTCCTGCTCATATCCAGAGTCCTGTTTGAACCACTGGACGTCCCGATGACCAGCTGCTCCCTTACATTTCAGGTCCACTGTTCCTCCGAGTCTCGCTGTGAAAATGGACCCAAGTCTTAGAGAAAGACAAACCATGATAGTGATGTTGTTGCCATGGGTTACGGTGCCCTCGGTCCAGCACTCCTCTCGGTACGGGCCGGAGTCGGACTGGGTCAGGTTGAGGATCCTGTAAGAAGAAGTCTTCACATCGCTGACCAGTCGTTGTTTTAGGGGTCCGGGTACGGAGGACTGGTTGGACCAGAGGTCAGAGGTGTTCCACAGGACCAGGTTCTCCCCACCAACAGACCTGGAGATCAGGCAGGAGGTGGTGGTCTTGGGGGGGGTGAAGGTGTAAGAGGACCCTTCCATTTTGATGATGAGGTGTTCTCCTGCGTGGATGCTGCTGATGAGAGAGACCAGCAGGAAGGAGAGCTCTGGGACTGCAGCCATTCTGCTCCGAGGTCCAGGACCACTGACACCGCTGTCAGTCACGTAGCTTAGATACACTCTACACCCCCCCCCCCCCCCCCCACTGACACCTCCCAGCTCAGATACACCCCCCCCCCACTGACACCTCTCAGATCAGATACACTCCCCCCCCCCCCCCCCCCCCCCTGACACCGCTGTCACTTTTTCCGACTTCTTTATCTCATCATCGGAGAAACTTTGCAGCATCAGCTCTCTGTGTGTGTGTGTGTGTGTGTGTGTGTGTGTGTGTGTGTGTGTGTGTGTGTGTGTGTGTGTGTGCGTGTGTGTGGGCGTGTGCGCGGCTAGCGTTAGCTCGACAGCAGGCGTAGATTGCGATAGATTGAGTTCCAGTAAAATATTATCAGTTCGGTCACCATGGCAACCGTCATCATCTCTTTTCCTGTTTTTACCAACCATGACGTCTTTATCTCGTCATCTCCAGCATCAGCTCTCTACCCAGGGACCGGGGGGGGGCGGGTCACTTTGACTCTAAAGTAGCTACTCGCTCACTTCTCCATCGCTCTATCACACACACTCACACACACACACTTCAGAGCATTTAAAAATGTACATGAAAGTATTGCATTAGTTACTTTCTAAAGTAACTAGTTACTTTCATAATTTGTAACTGAGTATCTAATTTAGTTACTTCTTGGAAGAAGTAACTGTAACTAATTACTTTTTAAAGTAACCTGCCAAACACACACACAGACACAGACACGCACAGACACACTCACTCACACATACACACACTCACACACTCTCAAACACATGCGCGCACACACACACAGAGACACGCACAGACACACACACACACAGACACACACACCCACCGGCTCGACGCACACCCCTGAGCACAAGTATAACTATCAGTTATTTTCACAACAAAGTGTGTATATATATATATATATATATATATATATATATATATATATATATATATATATATATATATACACTGTACATATAGTATATATATATACATATATATATATATATATATATATATATATATATATATATATATATATATATATATATATACAGAGGTGTAGTGGTAAAAAAAGAGGTGGGTAAACTATAAATTCTGTGATCACGTGGACCATGACGCGATCACCGATAAGTCTCTCTCTATATCTCCACTCACTGTGCTCTCTGCAGCAAATGTCAGTCTAACCTCTGTCTGTTACCATTAAAACCATTAAAATAAATTATTTAGCATGTACATATACACATGTACATATATGTATATATATATATATATATATATATATATATATATATATATATATATATATATATATATATATATAATTAAAAACCCCTTGATTTTCTCCATATGAATTTGTTATCAGCCATAATATAAAAACCATCCGAGGTAGACTGACCCAGTTTCTGCTCCTGATGAAGCTAGAAGTCTGTATGATATCAACCTTGTAATATTAAATAAGAAATAAGAAAAACAATTATCCACTATCTTGCGTAGAAAAACTACATTACCCACAATCCTAAGCGTAACAGCAACGTTTCTGATTGGTCCAACTCGCTGTTACCATAGAAACGTTTACCGTACCCGCGAAACGCTAGAGTGACTGACAACAATAACTAGCTAGCTGACTAGCAAAAGGAGCTTCTTGACACTAACTTTCAGTGGCCAGAGAAGGAAATAACATCCAGTTATTTATCAGACAATATATCCTATAACATCCAGTTATTTATCAGACAATATATCCTGAATTTCACTAATGGGAAAAAGTAGCTAGGTGACCTGCAACTTCATGTCTGAAAGGGGAAGGCTAACCTAATCAGTGCCGTGGCTTTTTGAGTCAGTGGCATGCATCTGCCATCAACCAAATTAACCTCCAAAATATTAAGTTGAGTTCGGCGGCGCTTAAAAAAATTACGGATATCCATTTTTCAAACCCATTCATCATTAACTACATGTAGGATAGTATGACATGACTGACGAATCTTTGACTTTAGTCTGCCGCTTCCTGCTTTATGTTTTATGCCCTCAACTTTGACTTCCAGGCAGCGCTGCGACCGGGACTTAAAGGCACCCAACCATTGCCCAATCCTAGTATATTACAGGTAGCGCTGCCTGGAAGGCAAGGCTGGGGGCTCAGTACCCCAAACACCGCAAGAGATTAGTCAACACTGACAGTAATGCAACGCAATATGATGGACTTCGTCTTAGGTTTAACAACCTATGAAACTAATAATGAACAATATGAAACTAAAACGACATAAGCTTAATTTAGAATGGCTTTGGGACAATAGGCTATTCAGAGGTGGGTAAACGCACTTTGGAGGTGGGTAAACGCCATTTCCGAATTTTGAGAGGTGCATAAACGGCGTTTACGTGCGTTTAGCCTCCACTACATCCCTGTATATATATATACACAGTGGTGTGAAAAAGTGTTTGCCCCCTTCCTCATTTCCTGTTCCTTTGCATGTTTGTCACACTTAAGTGTTTTGGAACATCAAACCAATTTAAACAATAGTCAAGGACAACACAAGTAAACACAAAATGCAATTTGTAAATGAAGGTGTTTATTATTAAAAGGTGAAAAAAAATCCAAACCATCATGGCCCTGTGTGAAAAAGTGATTGCCCCCTAAACCTAATAACTGGTTGGGCCACCCTTAGCAGCAACAACTGCAACCAAGCGTTTGCGATAACGTGCAATGAGGCTTTTACAGCGTCCTGGAGGAATTTTGGCCCACTGATCTTTGCAGAATTGTCCTAATTCAGTTACATTAGAGGGTTTTCGAGCATGAACGGCCTTTTTTAGGTCATACCACAACATCTCAATAGGATTCAGGTCAGGACTTTGGCTAGGCCACTCCAAAGTCTTCATTTTGTTTTTCTTCAGCCATTCGGTGGTGGACTTGCTGGTGTGTTTAGGATCATTGTCCTGCTGCAGAACCCAAGTTCGTTTCAGCTTGAGTACACGAACAGATGGTCAGACATTCTCCTTCAGGATCTCTTGGTAGACAGCAGAATTCATAGTTCCTTTTATCACGGCAAGTCTTCCAGGTCCTGAAGCAGCAAAACAGCCCCAGACCATCACACTACCACCACCATATTTTACTGTTGGTATAGTATTCTTTTTATGAAATGCAGTGTTCCTTCTACACCAGATATACTTGGACACACACCTTCCAAAGAGTTCCACTTTTGTCTCATCGGTCCACAGAATGTTGTCCCAAAAGTCAAGATGTGTTGTGGAGAAATTGAGACGAGCTTTGATGTTCTTTTTGCTCAGCAGTGGTTTTCTCCTTGGAACTCTGCCATGCAGGCCATTTTTGCCCAGTCTTTTCCTGATTAGATTAGATTAGATTCAACTTTATTGTCATCACACATGTACAGGTACAATGCAACGAAATACAGTTTAGAGAGTTTAGAGAGCCTCTGAGCCGCAGCTAGTGAAAGCGCCGCCACATGCACTCTGAAAAGGATATATGCAGACAGCAGGATAATACAAGACATAATATAATGCACGAGACTACATACATGAAGGAATAATTGGTGTATGGTGTCTGTGGATGTGAGTGCGTAGGAGACACAAACTGTGTGGGTTGTTGAAAAACAGCTCAGTTCAGTCCGGCCTTGACTATGAGTGTGTGTGCGTATGTATGGGAAATGTGAGACAGACTGACTGCACTGTGCAAAACAGCCCAGTTCAGCCCGGCCTTGACCATGGACGTGAGGTGGAAACACAAGAAAGAAAGAAACGAGGCAGTCAGACGGATCGGGGGCTGGTTCGGGGGGGTGGTGTATGGTGTGTGTGTGAGAATGAGTTGTGTGTGTAAATGTAGCGCATCAGACTGTCTGTGTTGGTAAAAGTTCAGTCCATCTGCGTGACCTTGGAGAGATAAGCCAGTGCAAGGGAAAGGATAGAATGTCAGCTGCAAGTTGTTTTCCCGCTTCGGGCAGAGAAGGGGGGGGGGGGGCGGGGGGGGAAACAGTTGATCAATTTCAATCCAAATTTAGGGTGACTCGGTGGAATTTGTACGAATCAATGTCCATCAATCAGTTGTCACCGACCTCAGCGTCATACGAGCATCCATATCACGTAGTGATTTTTGCAGTCCATCTACCTTCTCTGCCAGTCCGGTGGTTACACGAAGCAACTCCACCGACTGGGCCCTGATGTTATCAATCCCCTTCTGCGCTTCCACGGTCCGGTCTGAGATGTTACGAGACAGTTCACCGGACTGGTTAGCCCTTAGATGTAAAACCTTCATCCCCTCAACCACTCCGTGTAGGCACTCTTTAAGTTCCCCAGACAGCTTGTGGGTGAATTTGCTGGCGGCTGTCTTACCAATTTTCCAATAGGTCAGCGAGACCCCAAGGCCGATGATCAGGAGCCCCACCAACAGAATTCCAATTATCCAAATATCTTCGACATCCTCCACAGTCAGGACATCCAGGCAGACCACCTGCCAATCCCGTGAATAGGAATCGCGAGTGTAGCCTGCAGGGAACGTCCCGCTGGGGCAATGCGGCTCTCCCGGAGAAGCATGTTTGGGTGAAAAAATCTTGTCAATAGCGCTGAGTGACCAGTTAATCAATTCCATGTTGAATATTTCCAGGAAAACAGCAGGCAGGGGACAAAGAGAAAATAAAAAGTATCACAAGACAATCCAGACAGACTGGGAAGAAGCCAAGCTGAGATAAGAGGGGAGAGGAGGAAAAACACGACTGCTCTCGCCAGAAGCAGGAAGATAGGAGATGGTGGAGGCATGAACGCTGACCTTAACTGAGGCAAGTGAGGCCTGCAGTTCTTTGGACGTTGTTGTGGGGTCTTTTGTGACCTCTTGGATGAGTCGTCGCTGCGCTCTTGGGGTAATTTTGGGCGGCCGGCCACTCCTGGGAAGGTTCACCACTGTTCCATGTCTTCGCCATTTGTGGATAATGGCTCTCACTGTGGTTCGCTGGATTCCCAAAGCTTTGGAAATGGCTTTATAACCCTTTCCAGACTGATAGATCTCAATTACTTTCTTTCTCAATTGTTCCTGAATTTCTTTGGGTCTCGGCATGATGTGTAGCTTTTAAGGATCTTCTGGTGGACCTTACTGTGTCAAGCAGCTCCTATTTAAGTGATGCCTTGATTGTGAACAGGTGTGGCAATAATCAGGCCTGGGTGTGGCTAGAGAAATTGAACTCAGGTGTGGACAACCACAGTTATAGTATGTTTTAACAAGGGGGGTGTTAGAAAAACATAACTTAACATCGCGTTTGTTCGGATCTCTGAGGAAAAGGAGGCTGAGGGTCGAATTGAGAATTGGTGAAGGTTTAATGCAACAGCAGTGATGAAGATGATAAGACAAAGACAATCAGACAAAACAAACACAATAACACTGCAGCTGACAGCGGACTGATCCACGCTCCTCCTGACGGAGTCACATGGAAGCAGTCCTGAATATCTGTCAGTCCAGAAACTTCTTAGTTCACACTTTTTATGCACTGCACCGGGGGGCGGTTCCTTTTCACCTGGTGCTTTCAAATCCATTCTCATTGGTCCGCTGTTGTCATGACAACATGCCGTACATCTCTCCTGTGCAATAAGAACTGACCTGCCTCCAAACACCGCACCCTTGGGGGTCGCTTTGGTTACAGAACAGAGGTTCCGTCGTGTAAATGTGAAACTCCAACATCAACACATTCCAATCAACATTGTATTGTTTTAGCCCAGACCAAGACCCCAGGGGACAGGAGACAGAGAGGACCACCTTTTGTTGAGCAGGAAGCCCCTTTCCATATGTTAATTGCTAGACTTGACCAGATCAATACTTTACAGTCAGAGAAACGGGGGGAAGGTGAGGAACAAATGGCCATCCTGCCTTCTTCACAGACATATGCATATTAATCCCATCCTGGCTGCATAATACAGTTTATAACTTTTTATAACTCAACAGGGGCAATCACTTTTTCACACAGGGCCATGATGGTTTGGATTTTTTTCCCCTTTAATAATAAACACCTTCATTTACAAATTGCATTTTGTGTTTACTTGTGTTGTCCTTGACTATTGTTTAAATTGGTTTGATGTTCCGAAACACTTAAGTGTGACAAACATTCAAAGGAACAGGAAATGAGGAAGGGGGCAAACACTTTTTCACACCACTGTATATATATGTATATATATATATATATATATATATATATATATGTATATATATATATGTATTATATGTACATATATATATGTATTATATGTATGGCCAATTTCTACAATATGTGAGTGGTTTTAAGGGTTTTAGAGGATGCTTATTTCTTTTCTGGCATTTTCAGATTTCAAAGAGGTAATTTTAGTACTTATTGTGATTTATTTAGGTTCCAATTACTTTCAGGCATAATTATAGGTTATTTTTGTGGTAAACACAATCTTACATTTCAGAATCATGAGTGTTTTTGTGAATGTTGATGCTTTGTTTTTAGGGTTTAGTTAAGCTGAATCCCCTCCTGACACTTTTGAATATCCAATGCTTTTGGATAAATGATGAATCTTTGTTTGGCTGAATGTTATGCATTTCTGGAGGAAAAAGCAATGCAAGTATTTGAAATAACTTCTTCTGATCTTGCAACTGTACGATACATATTAATAGGGTAGCTATTTAAGACTTTAAGAACTATGTGCAAATATACACTTTATACATGCCATACAAGACAGGCCCTGTAAGTCGCTAGGGCAACGTCCAAATGGCTGCCCATGTTGGTCCGCCAGTTGCAAGCTCCAACAAGGGCCCAGTTAAAATTCCACCAAATGCAAGACTTAAAACTGAGTCTGGGCCAACCGAGTCAGCCCACCAGACGCAAGGCTAACCAAGAGGGCCTTACCTCCGCACTACACAAAGCACACATTGGCTACCACCTTCAGGCAAACTGCTATGACTCACAATGAATTAACAAAAGGCAGCCTCATCAGCCTGATCCACCAGCTGTGGATATCACCTTATTTTGAATGGGACAAGACTACGGGCCTAAAGGAAGGAGAGGAACTGATTATGCCCATCCAGGATTCAAGTCCAGTTGTTCCTCCTGCTTTGTTACTTGTTGTCAGCTGTGGTTGCAAAGCCGGGTTGAAACCTTGCACATCAGCAAAGTGCAGCTGTACAGCTGTAGGTCTGGCCTGTAGGCCTACCAGTTAGTGTTTCTGCAAAGGCAATGATGGTATATGCTGCATCATACTTATACAACACCAAGAGCACAAAGAGAGGGATGAAGGGTCTGGAGAAGATGATGACAGAAAAGAAGAGGATAGTGAAGATGGTCTGCTGCTTTCCATAGCAGTGCCTGTAGGGGGACACGTCTTCCATGAAGGCAAGCTAGTGACTTCAGTGCTGGGGACCTTTGGCGCTTTTTGGTAAATATCATACCTGGTTGCATTCAAGGTTACAAAGTTCCTCTGATTGTACAGAGCCAGAAAGAAAGCCCTTTTTGCTTTTGTGATCTGTAACTTTGGGGCTTCTGCCTGTCCAATGCAGTGGAGAAGCTTACCAGGAACGACTCTTATGGCAGTGAGTGCAGACACCTTCCCCCTTCCCAACAGGATATGAGGTGGAATCAAAGAAAGAGCATGCATGGCCAGAATGGAACCACATTGGTCACCCAGATTCTCTGCAATTGCATTTATGCTGAGAATTGTGCCATTTTATCTGTAGGTTAGTTATTATACCAGCCTTCTAACACCAATAAACCATAAAGCACAAAGACAGTTATAAGTGATATATCCGCCTCATCATGAGTGGCAATGCTGTCAGCTTTACTGACCATCATGATATTACTTCCTACATTGAAAGTACACAGGAGTTTCCCCAGCCTTTTGTTGTGCTTGTTTTTCAAGACTTTGTCTCGACTAGGTAGAGGTGTAGTCAATGAGAGCTCTCTGTCCTTTTCTTCTATGTCTCTCATGGTCCTTTGCAGACACCTGCAAATATCTGTCAAAGACAAATGTTTGGGTGTCTAACAATTAAGCCAACGTCCCATGCTGGCTGCAAGATCTGCCACTGTCCCAGACGATGGCCAAACCACGATAAATGAGCTGGGATGCAATGACAACATCTGGTGGCTGGGTATGGCAGACTGGAACCATGAATTAGCTAAGAGAACAGTTAGCCTCCACTGGTAAGCTGATGCTAATTTAGCTAACAGCTATTTTGACTAATCACTAGCTGACAGTTTGATTCAGCCTAAAATAACATTATTCAAACTAAACAGTACGAAAAGCAGCAACAGCTAAATTAAGATTTTACAGTAATAATAAAGACAAGTATTGAGTGATTGTATTTTATATGAGCACAAGTAAAGTAAAACTGACGTAACAGCTGTTATATATTTCAACAGTTATTTTAGTTTTGAAGGTCTTTAACATGCTGTCTCAGCTGGTGGTTAGCTGAATTAGCTGTCAGCTAAACAAAAGTTAGCTTTCCAGTGGCGGTGAACGGACTTTCTTGAACTATCTACGGGAACAGATTGTGCAGTATCGTAAGGTCATAAATCCGCGTTCATCATGATATCATCTGCGCATGCTTGAACATCTTGCACATGCGCAGGACAGATTGTGTACCGACAAGCTCTATTGCGGAGCACACAACTTAAGTTATGTTGTACCAAAAATTATCGTTCCTTAAAGTTTTGGTGGTTTGTGATTAGCTCGCACTGTTGCTTGCTCTGGAGGAGACTACTAGAACTGTTGGGTCCTTGTAAATTCTGGAGTGTGGTCTATCTGTATAGTGTCTTGAGATAACTCTTGTTATGAATTGATACTATAAATAAATTGAATTGAAATTGAATTGAATTGTTCGATATGGCTATGAGTTAATAACGCCGGCGTTCTGTTTAAGGAAGACATGCTTTTTGGTGAAACTACTTTCTTTAATGATTAAGTTTTCCATGATAATAAATGTTTCAACTACTTTAAAACTAGACTATGCTCCCTTGCTTTACTACATACTTATTACAACTACAACAGCTAGCTGCCACATCTTATTTGCAGGAAAACATGACCTAACCTCAAAAAATGTCAACAAATTTAGGTTATCAACATTTACATCAAAGAGCAAGAGTTGAAATGTAAGGTTATAGTGTTTACCATGAAAATAACCTGAACGTTTGTCCAGAGTTCATAAAAATGTGTCTAAATTAATCCAAATTTGTTATAGAATTGCCATTTTGAAGTCTGAAAGTGCCAGAATTGAATTCAGCATCCTCTAAACCTCTTAAATCATTCCAATATTGTAGAAACTGATGGCACAGTGCAAAATCTATTGTCGATCTGGCCGATTCCGCTAATTTTGCTAATGAACAAAGATTCATCATTTATCCAAAAGCATTGGATATTCAAAAGTGTCAGGAGGGGATTCAGCTTAACTAAACCCTAAAAACAATGCATCAACATTCACAAAAACACTCATGATTCTGAAATGTAAGATTGTGTTTACCATAAAATTAACCTATAATTACACCTGAAAGTAATTGGAACTTACCTAAATAAATCACAATAAATACTAAAATTACCTGTTTGAAATCTGAAAATGCCAGAAAAGAAATCAGCATCCTCTAAAACCTCTAAAACCACTTACATATTGTAGAAATTGGCCATACAGTGCAAAATATTTGGTCAAACTGGACGATTAAGCTAATAATGCTAATTATGCTAATTATGCAAATTGCTCAACATATGTAAATTAGCATCCGTCATTTTCCGTATACTGGGGACCCATACTTCACACTTCTGCAATAAAACTTTGGTGTACTCAACATTTCCGGGTTCACAATGGGGCTCTATGGGCTGGCTACTAGACTACTAGTAACCTTTCAAAATAAAATGTCTAATTTCACTGCAGTGACAATAGGTATAAATTGAACTGACATTACTGTTTTACTGTAAAACAAATCAACAGTGAACAAGTAATGTCAGTTTTTCAGTGTTTTACCATCTTACAGTCACAGAATGGAAATTAGACCTTTTTCTTTAGAAAAAGAGTACAGGCAACCATCTTTGAGAAGAACAATACAAACATAATGTTCAATGTCTCTATTGTCGAGATTAAATTAAGTAACAATTATAACTTAACAATTCAATGTAACTATAAAACAGATTTAAAATGCAAAAACATGAGTTACCATTGCCATTCCAGCAATCGTTTATTTTAATGTCTAATACCTTTCTATTAACGCTCTTAACCCTTGTGTTGTCTTCACTTTCGGGACCCTCCCGTGTCCCTCGGGTCAAATTGACCCGTGACTTATTTGGGGTTTTAAAAACAATTCTCAAAATAAAAGTTACCTTCATAATCCATTAACAAATATATTCTCTCAATTTCAAACAATTGAGAGAATATATATATATGTTTAGGGAATGCAATCAGTCTCTACTAGAACACAATTAAAAATGCAAGTTTTTGTCATAAAGTTACAATTCATGTTAAAATCCACTGTGGAAAAAACATAAGTGGTCATTTCCAGAACAGTGTTCTGAATTGAGTCAGGAATACATGTTTATTACAGAAAATAAGGTAAGGCCATTGATTTTCAGATGTAAAAATACACACAGAGTATGAAAAATGTAACTTGTACCATTTTTCTTCTTGTAAAAATTTGAAATGGGTCAATTTGACCCGAATACCAGACAAGGGTTAATCATTAAAATGACCCATTTTAACCAGTTGCATTTGCAGTTGCAAAACCTTTATTCAAGAGCCCAAACTTCCACCACTCAAAGAATCTGGTCATTAACTAACATTCAAGGTTTAAGTGTCACTTACAGACACAGGTACATATTTCCAAACTGTTACGCGGCCTTCAGTCCGGCCATGAGTTCACCCTGTACATAATGTAATGGGAAAATTACATAGACAATGATTTTCTTTCAATATTTGTTCATCTCTTAAGGGATTTTTTCATTATAAGTAAATCCTTCAATTTGCCTCTGAAATATGTGTATATCCTAAAATAAGTCCTGCAGTGTTGGAGACAACTAAAAATGTTCTGACTCTGCATTTCTCCACTGTAAGCAAGGTTGGAGCCATGAGGCGTTCTACAGACGAGATAAATCTCTGATTTCTCAGACAGAATGACGGCTACAGTCATTCTTGACGCACTAGAGACAGATATAAGGAGGATATAAGGAGGTGTATTACTGATTGTATGGGCCAAACCTGTTGCCACTTTGTAACTCTGTTCATTGTGAAAGCTGTTCTCGTCATTTGATTGTTCTCTGCAGAAAACAATGAAACCCTTCCACCGAATACCTAAACTTTTAATCCAGTTTGCAGCCTGTCTTTATTTTGTTTCAACAAGGTCTCTTCTTCACTCAAATTCCTCCCTCGCTGTACAGAAACTTCCACAAGTTTCCACATGCTGAGTGGTGCTTTTTGCATCGTAATGGACGCTGAGGGGCACTACCCAGCGTCCGTATTTTCTTAGTTGGTACGGAGAACTTGGCTTGGACTACTGGAACTACCATTTCTTTTAAGATAGATTTCTGTTTAATTACTGGATAAAGAAAGAGGAAGTATAGCAGCAAGAGGTAGAGTTATGGACAATTACTTGCTAAGCCCTTTGCAAAGTGTTCTGAAGTGTTTTTTATGGCCAATCTTTAACCTGGGACGAACTCAACCCCCCCTTCAGGGTTTGAACCCTTAGAACACAATTGTCATGTTAAATAAACACAGGATGGATTTCTTAAAAGTCTGATATATTGAGAGCTCCAGAGCTGATACATATCATAACAACACTAGTTTTTGTGCCAACTACTTCATCTACTTCTGCACTCCTACTCTCCAACCCTCCCCATTTTCCCAGGAGATCCCTGAGTTTCATTGCCCTCTCCCAGTTTCCTGCCAGGGTCACAACTCCCCAATAGTTCCCAGTTGATCAAAGTTCAAATTGCCACACCTTTTTTTCTTTGTCATCTCAACCTGTTTCTGTCACTTCACAGCGAGTTTAAGCCCTACGACTCTGAACGTCTACTGCTTCCATCCAGACAACAATGAAGCTACACCGAATGTTTGTTGTGGCATGCAGGTGACTCAAAGGAGAGCCTAGTCCTCCTCAGAGAGAGAGGAATAGAGATTACTGAATATCTTATCACAATTTTGCTAAATAGACTACATTTTTGGTCCTTTGATGAAGTGAAAAAAACAGTTTCCAGGGTAGCAGTCAATAACCAACCCCATTAGTGTGTCTTGCTCTTTCATTTACTTTTGGGTGTACTATATTTCTTAGCTCTGGGATGAGTGTGATTGGTCACATTTGATATACCTTACGTACCCGAGGAAATTTCCAATAAATCCCTTGATGATAATTAGGAGCCGAGCAGCAAAGCTTTTTTTGATTTTGGCCACAGACACAATGTCACTGGGCACTTTGTACTGTGGATTCTTCAAGACACGTGATAAGTTCCAGAATGGGAACATTTTTTTATTTTTTAGGGACACATTTGACACCTGTCTATGGCCTAAATTGATCCTACAGTGTTGTTACGTTGCACTTGCTTGTGGATCACTACAAAAAACAATGCAAAGTCATTCTCTCAAAATAAAAGAGATAGCGTCTCTTGCATCATATACATTATGAAAAGGAAACTAAGTGGTCTTGAAGAAGATTCTATTCTGTCTTTCATTTGGACTCGGTCCTGACTAGTCCTGGTCTTGAACTTGAAAAAGGTTGACTTGACTACACCACGATTCATCTTCTCATCTCAACTGCTTTACTTCATTTCTATCCTGAAAAATACAAGTCAGCAGCTCCATCTTCTGGCGACTCAGCAGAGAGTAATAACTGGGGCAGTTTAAGTTTGCAGATAATGTAGCTGAACAAAAAAAACAATAAAAAGAGACAATATTACATTGTGAATAGGTCTGTTTATCATCATATGCCACTTTACAACACATCTCTAGGCTATGTAACGTTAAATAAATGACAATTCTGATGATTTTCTAATAAAATTGATTAAAAATTGCAATCCATTACTCTTTACATGATTTGTTAAACTTGAACTTTTTCTGTCCATTTATTACACGTTTCTCTGGAAATGTGACTTCAATGATCTGATGAACTGTAGATAATCTTGTGTTTTTAAATCTATTATTTTGTTTCTCCCAACAAGACTTCATAGTGCTTCACATAATTATATCATAAAGACAATATATTTTAAACAGGGTTCACATATGAATAACACTAAATTGAAATGATTACAACAACTTTGTAAAGGGCCCAAGATCTTTTTGTACTGACAGTTTTATGTGAAACACAACTACAGTTCACAGCTGATGTTTTTCTATACTTGGTGGGAAAGTGGGGCTGTTCTTTTTTATCAGTGAAACAGAGGCCGAGCAGGCCTGGGATTTCTGTTTGCAACATAAGCAACATAAATCACAGAGATGATGCTTTGACGAAATATAGAGACATAAATACAAAGCTTTCGTAGCGCTTTTGTTGTGTAGGGTTGGAATGTTTCATGTCACTAGTGCTTACCAAGAAACAGTATATGGTGCTTATGACTCTTTTTTTTAAATGCAGCAGCATCAGAGAGACACAATACACAACAAGAGAAAACTGAAGAACAGGCCTTTCAATTGTTGATCATACACAATTTAGACCTAAAGACAGGAAAATATATCTTCACTTTCTCTATTTCTTAACTCACACACTGAACAACAGGAACATATAGCTGTATGTTTAGAAGAATTGTCTTTGAGTTAGGTCTGAATAATGTTGCTCCAAATGTCTGACTTTGATGCCAGAGACTGTTGTTCATGTCTACTCTGTTACCAATATTAATTATTGCTTTCTGTCCACCGTGACCTCAACCAAGTCATTTTAACTGTCTAGTCTTTCTGATGTGGAGGATTGGAAAATATTTAACTAATATTGATTTTATATTTTTAATTTTGAATACTGGTTTGGGTTGTTCTGTCAGTGTTGTTGGTTTAATGATACTTTTCTCTTTCCCTGCAGGCAGCTCCACACCCCCACCAACATCCTCCTCCTCTCTCTAGCTGTCTCAGACCTTCTAGTGGGCCTCGTGGTGATGCCGGGAGAAATCCTCAAAAAAACATCCTGCTGGTTTCTTGGTGACTTTGTGTGTTTTCTTTATAATTCTCTTTCAATCATCATTGTTGTATCCTCAATAGGTGACATGGTGCTCATATCAGTTGACCGTTATGTGGCTATTTGTGACCCTCTGCATTACAACACCAGAATCACCATGAACAGAGTTAAAATCAGTGTTTTTCTGTGTTGGCTCTATTCTGCTTCCTACAGCTTTCTCTTTGTCAAGGATGACCTGACTCAACCAGGGAGGTATAATTCCTGCTACGGAGAATGTGTGTTGGTCATTGACTATTTCACAGGACTAATAGATCTTGTTTTGTCCTTTATTGTTCCAGTTACTGTCATCGTAGCTCTATATGTGAGAGTGTTTGCCGTAGCTGTGTCTCAGGCTCGTGCCATGCGCTCTCACCTTACAGCTGTCACACTCCAGCTGTCAGTGACTCCAAAGGCAAAGAAATCTGAGCTGAAAGCAGCCAGGACTCTAGGTGTTCTGGTAGTTGTGTTTCTAATCTTTATTTGCCCATATTACTCTGTTTCTCTTGCAGGTGACAGCTTTGTTAATGTTTCATCTGCATCCTATGTTCTCTTTGTGTGTCAATTTACCTCTGGCCTCAACCCTGTGATCTATGCCTTCCTTTACCCCTGGTTTAGAAAAGCAGTTAAACTCATAGTTACTCTTCGGATACTGCAGCCGGGCTCCTGTGAGACCAGCATGATGTAGAGAGGCTATGGAGGGACTGAGATCAGACTCGGTCTAGGGATTAAATGGCAGCTGTTCACATTTTAAAGTTACAAATCCTGTAGAGAAGCAAAGAAGTTAATATCTGCCTGAAGTGTGAGACTGAGATGATTATGAGCAGATTGAGAGTCACAGTGGTCAGAGAGATGGAGTAGCACACAATGTAAATGAGCAGTGTTTGGGGCCAAGGAGACGAGGGCTTCCTGCAGGAGGTGTTTGGGAACTGTGGAAAGCAGAGCTCGGCTCCGTCCTCAACCTCCATCTGCAGAGGTCTGCAGACAGCTGCAGCTCTGGCAGCTTTCTGAACAAACCTGAGTCATGTAACTGATTTATCCCTCTCTCATTCTCTTCATCCCCTCCTCTTTCTCAGTCCCTGTTTGACTCTGATGCCCCTCCTCCCTGACTCTGCACATCCCACCATCATCTTCATCACTCTCTCTGTAACCCTGCCTTTTTTCGCTGTTTCTCTTCTGTCATTTTCTACCCTTGTTTTCTTTCCTTTGTCCTATTATTAAAATATTTTCAGGTTTCTAAAACAGAAGTTTTGCATTTCCAGCTCTGTCTCTACAGCCATGTGGAGTAAGGTCTGGATACACCACCGATGCATTCTGGGATAGGAGAAAATAACACTCTGGGTTGTTTGCATTTCTTTAACTCAATCACAATTAACTCAGGAGAAGCTAAGATCTGGATGCAGAGACGGTGGTTCTGCTAAATAGTCTCGAGTAGGACCTTGGTTTGGTGAAACATTTGCATCTGGCAAATGAAAACGCCACACACAATAATCAATCAAGTTAAATTACACAATACAGTAACGTGAGCTATTTAAATTAGCTGGACACACGGTTAAACATAATTTGGTCTTACCAGAGTACTGCCTTGTGTACTTTTTCCATAGCAATCTCACCAATAGGCCCAGAAAACTCTGCTGGATGACTCGAATCAGCCAGTTAAAGACCAACAATGTTTCCTCTCTAGCATTTAGCTGAGTGAAGCAGCAGTGAAACCATTCCCAATGGTGGCTAAGCTGGTTGTTCTCCCTAGCTGACCAAATATGGTGACTTCTGTCTTCAAAATACCAAGGTAGTGTTGGCCAAAAGGCAAACTGCTAGCTTCAAAACAGCAGTCAAACCAAAGGGATGAATTCACTGACGCTCCGTCCACTATATCAGCCAATCAGGGTCTGGTGCAGAGCTATTGGCAGCTAAGGGCATGGTATAGGTGTGTGTGCCGGACCAGGTATCTTGCTTTCCCCAGGTGCTCAATCATGTCATCAATATGTGGTGTTGGAGAGCAATCAAACTTTGACACAGAGTTCAAGTATCGGAAATTAATACAAAACCGTAATGTGGCATCCTGTTTTGGAACCAACACCACTGGATCACTTTTGCAGCGCTCAATGAACCCCAGAGACAGCATCAGGTCCACTTCTTTTTTCAAGGACCCCAGGAGGCGCTCTGGGATCCTGTAACTCATTTGTTTAACTGGAGCCTCCTCCTTTAACACAATATCATGCTCCGCCATATTTGTGCAACCTGGGTACTCTTGAGATATTTGACAATTACATAAAGCTTTCACCTGATTTATCCATCAGCTGATAGATGGTCCAGGTCAGGTTCTGCTGGGGCTGCTGAGGGCAGATACTGGTCATCTACCACCTCTTCCTCCTCCACAGCTCTGATCTGTAATACCTCTGTCTTCCTCATCCTTTAACTCTTTTAGGAGGGTCACATACAGCACCCTGCTGGAACGTGGTTGGCTTGCAGTAGAAACTTGGTAGGTGGTGGGTCCAAGTTGCTTCTCCACCTCAAAGGGTCCCTGCCATTTTGCCAGCAGTTGGCTGTCACTGGTAGGCAGCACGACTAGGACCTTCTGACCTGGAACAAAGGTTCATGGCCGTGCCGAGTTATCATCACATTCTTTCTGGTACTGCTGGGCCTCCGCCATGGTCTGATTGAACCGTTCTGTCTGTCCATCCGTCTGTTGGTGGTAGGGGGTTGTTCGCACACTGTTGGTGCCAAGCAGTTGGTAAACCTGTTTCAGAAGTTTGGACATAAAGTTAGTGCCTTGGTGAGTTAATATCTCACGAGGGAAACCAACTCTGGAGAAGAACTGGACCAAGGAGAATGCCAAAATCTTTGCTTTGACAGATTTCAAGTAGATTACTCTTCTAGATACTTCTGGGTATCTGTGATCACCAACATTTAGCGGTTTCCATTTTTACTTTTTTCAACTGGACCAACAATATCCATACCAAGACGCTCAAAGGGAGTGCTAACAATGGGGAGGGGTTGGAGTGGAGCTCTACACGGTCCTTTACTTGAAGTCTTCTGGTACTGAGGGTAAGTCCTACAAAACTGGGCAACATCTGCCTGCAAACCAGGCCAGTGAGAGTACCGTCTAACAGGGTCTTCTGCTTGGCCAGCCTAGGGAACATAGTGACCCCAGTACAGTACAGTACAGTGTCTTGGGTCACCTTGGAAACCACTAGTTGCTTAGCTGGTCCATGTTGATGATAGTGAATACCATTCTGAGGTAAATACTCCTCCCCGGAACTGTACTCAAACTCACTCCCCACCTCTCTCTCTTTAGCACTGCCCAATAATGTCACTAGGCTGGAGTCATCGTGTTGCATCTGAACAATGTCTGAGGATATCTTAAACCTGGAGGCAAGTCTGGAGTTACTGCTAATGTGGATTTTATGATAGTGTGCTGGAACCTCTCCTGCCTCTTTGCCTGCGTGACTTCCACATGTTCTCTGCTTGAGTGTCAAGATCTGCATCATAAACCGGCAGGGCACTGAGGGTAACAGAGGGCTCATCTACCAGCTTGGCCTGGGCTCTGGTTACGACAACATTACTCCACGGGTGTCCTTTCCTTCTTGCTGCAACAAACGCTTTAGCCAGTGACGCAGCCTCTGAAGTAGTTCCTGTTCCCTGATCCATACCTGCAGCTCAGAAGATAGCATCGGCAAATACTGCTCCAAGATTATCATTTTATTAACAGCTTTAACAGATTTGATTTTTGGTTGAATCCACATCCCATAAAGCTAATTCAGTCTTACATACAGCTCCTTTGGACTTTCACCAGGATCAATATCTGTTGAACGGAATCTCAGCCTGTAGGTCTCTGGGTTAATGTCATACATCATTAACACAGTCAAAATCATAAGATAGGAATAAGGCACAAGACCCAGTCAGACCTAGGCCACAGACATGCTGCTGCAATCCTCTCAAATGTTGTAAGGAAGTGTTCAATATCATCATGCTCTGTTAATTTCTCTTATCTGGGTTCTGACGGGAACTAAAACTGACCTGATGAGGCAGAGGATGAAACACACTCTTGTGCCAGTTCTGTTTGGACTTGGGGCCCAGGTTCATCTGAGTCCAGAGCTGTTGATGTGTTTTCCAGAATTGGGGAAGTGCGAGCTTGCACCTCAAGCTGCAGCAGTTAGACCTGATGTTGTAGTGCCCTAAACCACTGCTCCTGTTGTGCTGACTCCTCCCTCAGCCGAGCGTCACGGGCCTCTTGCTGGCTCATGTGGGCACGAAGACTGCTAGCCAGGTCCACCATCGTTGGATCTCTGCTTTCTTCACCCTCAGTGCCTGTGACTCCTCCTGAAGCTCCAGTGTCAGTGCCATCTGCTTGCTCCTCTTGTCTTTTCTGTTGTTCCTGAGACTCCCCACAATTTCCTCTTCCACTCCATCCTCCACGCTGCATTACTCAAAAAATAAATAGAGGTTGGAAAAAAATACAAAACAAAAATTACAAGGGGTAGACAAAGACATTAAATAGCCAAACCACAATAACTACAACCTACAGTATGTTAAACCAATGTTACCTAATAAGAACTAAGGATAAATCAAATAATAATAACTAACTATAAGTATAAATAGCCAAAAAAGCACACAATTCAAAAATTAAATACTCTGCCACCCCCATGATATACGGAAAACATGGTACAGTCCAATTATCCATTCCCCATTTAAACAGCTTAGAATCAATTGGAGGTCCTTTTGTCTGTCAGCCAACGACGCCCCAGTAGCAACTCCCCAGGAACTGGCAAATTAAAAAGAAAAGGTATTAATTTCACAGAATGTAACTCAAACCTGAAATTAGCTAAACTGACAAAGTTAACTAAATGTGTGCACCCAAATGGAAAACTAAGTCAAATAACTAATAAAACTGTTTGTCGAACTAAAGGCAAGGCAAGGCAGCTTTATTTGTATAGCACATTTCAGCAACCGGGCAATTCAAAGTGCTTTACACAAAATCAGTTAAACAGATAAAACACAAGTATCCTCAAAAAAAAAATTCATAAATTAGATAAAACTAAATTGTAAACTTGAGACTACCTTCACACTAATTAGTCAATGTTAGTGCTACCTTTTGTGATCACCCTCAGTGTCACTACCCTTCACGACTCTATTTTTAGATTTTTAGATTTTTAGCTGCGTCACAGGGCGTCCCCGTGAATCGGCTCTCTGCTCCGATAAAGATACGCCCTAGGTCTTTTTTTTTATGCAAGCCACAGGCCGGTTGAACAGCCGCGAAGGAGAGAAACAGCGAGAGTATCTAGTCAGTTTACCTAAACATCCCCAATATCCTTTAAGTCTCCTCCACAACGCCATGGACAATGAGAACTTCATAATGGAGAGAGGTTCATCTCGGCCTTTATTCACCAGGACAGCTAGAGGAGAGAGAGAGGGGGAAGACATGCAGGACACTTGCTACAGGTTGAGTTAAACCCCGGACTTCTGTATTGAGGAAAAAGCCTCTTTTTATGGTCACGTGCCGTACCAATTAATCTAACCAGGGGTCCCACTAATTAATTTTCAAACAACACATGATCCCCAGTTCCTTGGGAAAAGTCCTGTGTTTGATCCAGCTGTTAGTTTGACACCCCAACCTGCCATCTTTTTCAGAATTTGGCTCTCTTATACTTTGTGAACTTACTTCCTGCACCTTCGGAGGCAGTCCGGCAGCTCTACAACCCTAACTCTCTTTACCTGCTAAATCTACATCCAGCTAGTCTCTAACTTCATCTATTTACAAGGGGGCTGATGATACTGTGAGAGTGAACAAAACGTGAATGTTTTGGGCCTTAAAAACCAAAAACAACTGTGAGTCAAAAACCCTCTCTAGATATTAGAGGAGCTGCAGAGTGGGGAGATAATTCTCTGTGGATTTGGGACTGGCAGCGACCCCTCTCACATTACACACGCTAATTGAATCCCTTTTTGTTATTAAAGATCTAGACAATTTCGATAAAATACATGATTGTACTCATGTTAGACACAATATCAACTGAAAAAACAGTCCTGTTCAGTAATGACTGCATCACTTGTTGATGGGTTCATGCTGACTCTTGTTTGTCTTCACACCTCTAATTGCAGACACCTCATTGGTCGAGATGGCATCACCTGACTAACCCATACAGGTGTGAAAGAACTTCCTGTCCAGAGGGGTTCAGCGCACCGCCTTTAGGAGCCACTAATGGGCTGTAAGACGTTAACAGAGAGGAGGATTAGATCTCCCGGGACCTGACTGTTTGTGTCTGATGATGCCCACTATACACAACAAAGTAAATGATCATTTAGCCCACCAATCCCTGATCTATAGGGAAATGAGTTTGGATCTTCAGTTTTAGCTCTGCTCATTAAGACACCATGCTGTTGCATTCACATGAACTTTGCCTCTTTAAACTTGCTGAAGACTACATTGTGTAATGTAGTTTTTCTTTTTAGTACCATATGGTGGTCAGCAGGGCCTGAAGTAAACTATTTTGGTCACCAGCCACACAAGCTTTTTACCAGCCAATGTTTTTCCTTAAAGGATTTATGAGTATGCTGTCATCAACCAGCCACGAACCTCGCCATTGTCCCCAACTGTCCCGTTTAGTGTGGAAAACGTCTTCTTTTACTTTTCTTTGACTGAGCCTCATCTTTCTGTTGGTTGATTGTTTTATCAGGCCTCTTCACCCCAATGATGTGCCCCCACCTTTTTTATTATTATTTTCACAAAGCACTGTAAGATCACATTAGGCCATTTTATTAACTTCATAAACAAGCAACACAGGTGTCACTAAAATAACTGATATGTGCCCATTCTTGAACTTATTACTTGTCTTGAAGAATACTTTCTACAAAGGACTCAGCAGCATGTGCGTCTGTGGCCTAAATGAAAATGAATGATGGCTCCTCATATGATGCAGCCAGGCGTGTACCAGGCGACTAATGGCAATGCCCGGCCAATGAGAATTGAGTGACTCTGTTGTTTGTTGACACTTAGTGTTGTTCTTTTCACATTCAAACCAAGTCTGTCATTTTCTACAATTGGTAACATTTCACGAGTTTGGACGCTAACTTGATGCCATCTGTGAAAAAGCTGAAGGTAAAGAGAGAATGGCTTCTACAAATGGATAATGATCCTAAACCCACCTCAAAATCCACAGTGGATTACATCAAGAGGCGTAAACTGAAGGTTTTGCCATGGCCTTCACAATCTCCTGACCTCAACATAAATGATGGGCGAATGGGCGAAGATACCTCAAACAAGAATTAAAGACTCTTGGCTGGCTACAAGAAGCATTTCCAAGCTGTGATACTTGCCAAAGCGGGGGGGGGGGGGGGGGGGGGGCAGTACAAGGTATTAACTCTGCAGGGGGGCCCAAACTTTTGCAGACGCCATTTTTTTGTTTTCTGTTATTTGGGAAGTGTAAATAATGAAAATGAAATCTAACTTTTTGTGACATATTATACAACTGTCTAGTCTGTCATTTGATGCCTTTTGGACTTTTTCCATCTTTTCTTGGCTTATTTATGCACATTAATACAAATTTTTACCTCGGGTGCCCAAACTTTCGAGCCCCCCTGTAGTTTGAACCTGCCGTTCCATCTCAGTGTCTCGACGGCTGCCTCAGTAGTTTTTATTCTGTTCCATCAGCCCCTCACTTCCCCCGGGCCTGTGCACATCTATTGAACTTTCTAGACATGACACCAGATACCCCCAGATACCCTCGATTCATGTTAAGGCTTTCATTTTTGAAAGAACTTTCAAAAAAACTTTTTTGTTCCCAGTCCATAATTCAGAAATCTCTGCACGTAAGCTGGCAAGACTGAAAGCCAACATTGAATGCCCATGACATCCCTTAGACGGCACTGCATTAAAAACCAGCATCATTACGTAAAGGACATTATTACCACGTGGCTCAGGAACACTTTGGAAATCCATTGTCAGTTAACAGAGTCCATCGCTACATCTACAAGTGCAAGGTAAAACTCTACCATGCAAAGTAATAGACATCTATCAAAAACACCCAGTAATGCCACTGGCTTCTCTGGGCCCGGGCTCATCTGAGATTGACTGACGCAAAGTGGAAAGTGCGCTGTGGTCTGACGAGGCCACATTTTAAATTGTTTTTGGAAATCATGGACATCATGTCCTCCGGGCCAAAGAGATAAAGGAGCATCCATATTGTTATCAGCGCAAAGTTCAAAAGCCAGCATCTGTGATTGTACTGGGTGTGTTATTGCCCATGGCATGGGTAACTTGCACATATGTGAAGGCACCATTAATGCTGAAAGGTGCATGAAGTTTTGGAGTAACTTTGGAGCGAATGTGCTGCCATCCAAGCAATGTCTTTTTCATGGACGTCGCTGCTTAGTTCAGCAAAACAATGCCAAGCCACAATCTGCACATGTTACAACATGACCTTACTTCCTGCTTGTCTCCTATCAAAATAGCTTTGGCCGCTATTCCGTACATTCTGGTACGCTCCGGCTGCACTACAACCCTAACCCTATTTACCTGCTAAATCATCCATGTTCACCAGCTCGTCTCTAACTGTGTCTTTGTGCTGAGCAGCACCACACTTTGGTACAGCGGGTATTTAGAGAGTTCTAAAGAAAGGTAGCTCATGAAAACTGTGAGAATGAAGAAATTAGAAACGTGTTGGGCCTTAAAAACACAAAAATCATTGAGTTAAAAACCCGAAGCTGAGAGGATCTGCAGAGTCGGGAGATAATTCTCTGTGGATTTGGGACTGACAGCAACCTATCTGACATCACACATGGTAATTGGATCCCTTTTATTATTAAAGATCTAAAACATTCCGATTGATTAAATTATTGTACTTATGGCAGACACAATATCCACTAAAAACATCACTGTTCAGTAATGATTGCATCAAATGTTGATTTTTTTCATGCTGTTTTCACACCTTTGATTGCAGTGATACCTCATTGGTTGAGATGTCATCATCTTACTACCTCGTACAGGTGTGAACAAACTTCCAGTCCAGAGGGGATCAGTACACCGCCTTTAGGAGCCACTAATGGGCTGCAAAACATCATTCATAGAGAGGCAGAAATCTCACGGGACCTTGTGTGTGACGAGGCTCACTAAACAGGCAAATTAAGTAAATGGTCATTTAATTTCATATTTATTTTAAAATAATAAGAAAAAACACACCTATCACATCAAATAAACACTTGTATGATGATATATCGAGAGGTCCAGAGCTAGTAGCAAAACTCAAATATTTTTGCCGACTACTTCATCTACTTCTGCACTCCACCAACACATCCCCCCAGCCCCCCCCCCCCATTTTCCCAGGGAGACTGCTGTTTTTCATTGCCCTCTGCTGGTTTCCTCCTGTGGTGAAACCTCTCCTGTATTTCTCCCAATTTATGATACATTTTCACAATTCTTTCCTTTTCATATCAACCTATTTTTGGCACAACACAGCTCTGAGACTCTAAAGGTATACAGTTTCCATCCAGTCCGAGTTCTTTCCTCGCAACTGTCACGCCGCCTGCTCTGGAATTATTGAGTCCTTGTAAATTAGAGTAGTCTAGAACTACACTGTCAAGATAACTTGTTATGACTTTATACTATATGTAAATTAAATTTAATTAACTAGGAACACTAGGGACAGCTACCAGAAGACTTACAACTTTAATGACAGGTTGCTCACGTCAGATCTACGTCTTCAAGCTCAGTTGGAGGCTGTGCAGTGACGCTCGGCAATCACCGAAATAAGGCTTCTGATACACTTAATACATTTTAATTAAATTTTATTTATAGTATAAATTCATAACAAGAGGTATCTCGAGACACTTTACAGATAGAGTAGGTCTAGACCACACTCCAGAATTTACAAGGACCCAACAGTTTTAGTAGTTTCCTCCAGAGCAAGCAACAGTGCGACAGTGGCGAGGAAAAACTTCCTTTTAGGCAGAAACCTGGGACAGACCCAGGCTCTTGGTAGGCGGTGTCTGACGGGCCGGTTGGGGTTAATGAAGAGTGGCAATAACAAAAATAGAAAAAAATAGTAGTTTGTAGCAGTTCTTTATAGTAGTTCATGGCATAGCAGGGCACTGTTCGGCATTACAAGGCACAGCAGGACGTGGCAGGGCACAGCAGCAGCTTAGACATCATACCCGTCGTTCATAAGCATTCTTCTTCCAACTGGTCTGTCCTTACCCTCATTCCTCCCTCCCCCATCCCCACCCCCTCCCTTCCCCAACACCCAAATGTTTTTGCTCACGTGTTGACAACTTCTCTCTGGCCTCGGCGACTCCAGTCACTCGGCCCGCTTCGTCAACCTCCATCGCTACCCCCAGCGGCAACAACCACCGGGCCATCAGCACTTCTGGGTTTTCCTCAAGCATCGGCCACGGCCAGTGGCATCACGCCTGACGTCACGATGCCTCGACAGCCACAGCACGCATCACCAGCTCCAACTGGCGGGGGTCAGGTCATGTTTCCCCATGTGCCTGCTCCCTCTGTCTGTCATGTCTCAGGCGATCTCTGCCTTTTCATCCTCGTGTTTGCAGGCTTCACAAAACCCTGTGCGCATACATCCCTTCATCCCTTCTTCTACCCTTCCTTCGGCCTAGCCTCAGCTGCTCCAGTCACTCAGCCCACTTCGTCAGCCTCCATCGCTACCCCCAGCAGCAACGACCACCGGGCCTCCAGCACTTCCGGGTCCCCCGCCAGCAGGGCCGGCCTGTAGCTTAGGTAGTATAGGCAAATGCTAAGGGCGCAAACCACCAGGGGGCGCCCGGCCTGTGCTGTACCTATAACGTCACCTTAATTAAAAAAAAACAAGCCTGACTTCTTTTACCTGCATCTAAATCTCATAATGTCAAAGCGTCCTAAACTGTCTGGTGCCCAGGGGAGGAAAAAAAGAAAAGAAGAGGAGGAAAAACGTGACAAAGACAGAGGTAATGTTCCAGTAAAGGTGATGATGATAATGATATTATTTTGCTGTTGCAGAACAATGATCGATAATAGCATTAGCCGTTAGCATGACATAGTTGGCTAATCAATAAATAGCGAGCGCTATCTGTTAGTTTTAACATCAGTTAACTGTACAGTGATGCAAGGGGGCGCCACCTAAAATCTTGCCTAGGGCACCAAATTGTTTAGGGCCGGGCCTGCCCGCCAGCGTCGGCCACAGCCGGTGGCATCACGCCTGTTGTCACAGGGTCTTCTTCTTCTTTCCAGCTGGTCTGTCCTTCCCCCCTTCCCCCCTCCCCCATCACCCATGCTCATTCCATCCAATGCTTTTTCAGCTTTTGAGGTGTTCTGAATTTGCACCAACTTAATCCGTCTATAATCCTTCTCTTCATCCCCAGTTTATCAGACATCACCATCCACACCTCAAACTCTCTCATATTCACATTTAGAAGTTTCCTTCCCAATTTATGCCTTGCACCTAAGCTCCTACCTCAACGAGCCACTAATCAAATACATCAGCTCCAGGTACGCCGTCAAGGCATCTCCACAACACCCACTTTTCAGTATTCCAAAATGGCCACTCGATTCTGGTTTCAAAAACATCTGAACAGAATTCTCTGCATTTCAGCCTTATCACATTATTCCCGCCACTCTTTCCGCATCGGTACAGCATCCACAGCCGCCAGATCAGGCATCTCCGACCAAACCATTCAGTTCCCAGGCCGCTGGTCATCCCAGGTATACAGATCTTACATCCCAACATTCCCAACAATCTCAACAATCTCATTTCTACACAATCTGACGCTTTTGGGGGTCTGTAGACTGTAGACCGGCGAAAAGCGCTTCTGAAAGGGAACCCCCCTCCTTTGAGTCTCCTCCACCCATACATCCTCCCAGACCAGCCATCAGACAACATCCACATAAATTTATCTATCTGCACATTCATATTGTTCATCTGCACATTCTTAATGTTTATTAAATCTTTAACTAACACATGGTTGTGTGAACCTGCGATTTGTTGAGCCATTTATTCAAAGTTGTGCAAACACATGTCCATTGTAATGTTCTACTATGAGATGTCAGTAAAGTTTTTGCATGGGGCCCCTTTCAGATGACTCCTCAAGCACTGATGCCTCGCTGTGCGATCCTCTGGTCTGATGTTTTACATCATGGTAATGTTAAGCATCCTCAGCAGCAATCACGCTGCGGTCGGATCATCTTCCTTCTGCCCGCTTTTCTTCGTCCTGGCTGAAGGTGCCTGTGAAGACCCCAAGAACTCTTGAATCTGAACATTCAGAACATTCAACAACAAAACAACAACATCAAAAAGAACATTCAGGAACTCTTATTTTCGTATTTCAAATTTCAATATGTTTATCTTCAATATTCTTTTATTTCATACTTGTTGTCCTTATTGCACCGTGGGTTGGAGTGACACATAGTATATCTCTGGCCTTGGAAGTCTGGGCTTGGGTATACTGATGCAACATAACACAAAAATGCGTAATCAGTGTGTGACACACCGTCCCTCCCTTTGGACCCTGTGTGTCCAGGTTGCTGCTCTCAGTGAGACAGCAAAACAGGATAAAGGTTCAGCTGCTGCCTCAGTCTGCTGTAGTCAGGGGAGGGTGCTGTGTATTATTCTAAAAGCTAAGTTAACACACACTGATGCAAAGACTGTTTTCTGAATATCTTCATGAATGTATTAACTGAAAAGACCACATGAATAACATGAACGCTATATACAGTATATTCTGTTGTCTGATATATGTACTGAATTCTCAGCTATCAGAGGACACTCTTTTTATTGAGCTGACATGAGATTGCTTCTTGATTTAGTTCATGTGACCCTAACCTTTTTCCACCTATGCCTATTTTTTGAACATGTCTTTTTTAACTAACTCAAATGTTGTGGTTATGCAGAATATTAGACACAATTGTTAGAAAATGTTCAGTTGATGCAACTTACATGCAGGTTTATTGACTGTTTTGTGTCTTTTGAAGTGTTGAAATAGAACATTTTGCTGAAATATTGTAATTCCGTTTACTGTACCTCAATCCGTTTTTTTTTCCCCTCTTTCTTTTTCTCCATTACTCTCACTTCTTTTCTTCCAGCTCTGCTGTTGTGCAGACATGAGCAACAACAGCCTGAATCCTTTGTATTTTCGGTTCACTCTGTTTGCAGACTTTGGGCCCCTCAGGTATCTGTTCTTCAGTCTGTGTCTGTTGCTCTACATGACTATTGTCTCTGCTAACGTTGCCATTATTCTGACAGTCTGTCTGGAGAAGTCTCTGCATCAGCCCATGTATATTTTTATCAGCTGTCTGTCTTTTAACTCTCTGTACGGCTCAGCCGGCTTCTTCCCCAGGTTTCTGATGGACATTCTGTCTGACACTCATTTAATCTCACGTCCGTTATGTTTCATTCAGATATATGTTATTAACAACTATTTATCATGTGAGATTACTTTCCTCAGCATCATGGCCTATGATAGATTTGTTGCTATTTGCCAGCCTTTACACTATCACAGTAAAATGACGTTTAAGATGGTAACACAGCTTGTGATTTTTTCCGTGCTCTACCCTGTATGTGTTGTGGGTTTCATGCTCTATCTTACTGTCCGATTACCGCTGTGTGGCAATAACCTGAATAGGCTGTTCTGTTCCAACTGGCCTGTGGTTCAGCTCTCCTGTGTAGACACAACTCTGAACAACATAGTAGGTCAGTCTCTTGTGCTCACAAACGTCTTCATCCCCCTGTTCTTTGTCCTGTACACCTATCTCCGTATTCTGCTTGTTTGCAGGAGAAGCTCGTCTGATTTCAGAGGAAAGGCGTTCCAGACCTGCCTGCCTCACATCATCACATTCACCACCTATTCTCTCTCTGTCTTCTGTGAGCTGTCATTGAGTCGATTTGAGGTTGATAAAAAGAATCCTATCATCACAGTTGTTTTATCTTTACAGTATTTGATGGTCCCCCCCATTAATAACCCTCTAGTTTACGGCCTGAGTCTGCCTCAAATCAAAGGAGTGGTTGTTAGATTTTTTAAGAAGATTCCTGCTGGAAATATGTAAAACGTAAAATGCACATATAGCAAACCATATATTGCAAAAATACAAAATATGCTTCTAATACGTGAAATGTATTTGTCCAGTTATCTTGTTTCATTTAATTTATTTATCTCGAAGGATTAGTTTGAGAAGGAGCAGGTGGAAGCAATTTGAAATGACCCCTATGTCACAAAATCATCTTATAGCAAAGTAAAAAGATATGCAAATACTTTATATTTCCATTCCTATGTTTCAAATTCTTTTCTGTATTGGTCCAGTAATGATTTTTATAATCCTTTTTTTAACTAAATGGTATTATGGCTCTTTTTGATGTCATTGTTCAGTCCATCCCATAATCTCACCCCACAAACTGAAACACACGTGCTTTTAACAGTAGTTCATAACGTCCTCTTAGATGATTTCCCCCGGCTCTTTCCTTCAACATTGGGCGTATGTTACATGATCAATTATTTTCTTTAACTTTAAACATAAATTGTGCAGTTTTGAATGTAACAATGTCCGTAAATATCAACAAATGTGAATTAAAAACAGATGATTAGCTCATGTAAGTGATTTATTATCCTGATTGCTCTTTTTTGCAACGTGTAAATATTTTGTAAGTTACTTTTCTAGGTACAGTATTTCCCCAAACTCCCACACAATATAACAAATATGGTAAAAAGTGTGCAGTACAGAGTATGTAATGTATTTTGGATCAATATGTAGTTGTAGTTGTATTCAACATAATAATACTCCTGGCCATCTTCATGCACAGATATTTAATAAGGGGCTTCCAGAACAGTTTGGATTCAAGTTCAACCCCCAGAAATGTAACTTCCTAGACTCTTTTGATTGTTTTATTATCAATTACTAATTTAACATCTGTATTTGTGGTATGATTTCCAAATACAATGCATTTAGTTTTGTTTAAAGTTAAGTATACGTTTAAGTTTAAAAATAACTTATTGAAATCAAAACAGAGTTTTAATTTATTCACTTTGTAAGTTATCCTCACAACATAAGGCTCTTACATACATTTTAAGGGGGGCTTTTTAAACTCACATTGTGGGTGTGGATTAGTCTCAACTGTTCATAAAAAGAATCTGATGATTTAGCAGGTAATAGGGTTAGGGTTGTAGTGCAGCTGGAGCGTAATATACCAGAATATACAGAATAATTTTAAAGTTCTTTCAAAAATTAAAGCCTTAACATGAATCCAGGATATCTGGGGGTATCTGGTGGCATGTCTAGAAAGTTCTATAGATCTGCACAGGCCCGGGGGAAGTGAGGGGCTGATGGAACAGAATAAAAACTACTGAGGCAGCCGTCGAGACACTGAGATGGCCCGGCAGGTTCAAACTAAACAGGCCGTTCTCATCAACCATTCGTACATATAGCTACAAAAAGTAAAGCACGATAATTCATATGTGCAGGTGAAACTCAAACAATTAGCATATGGTGCAAAAGTTCATTCATTTCAGTAATTCAACTTAAAAGGTGAAACTAATATATGATATAAACTCATTACATGCAAAGTGAGATATTTCAAGCCTTTATTTGATATCACTTTGATGATTTTGGCTTATGAAAACCCCAAATTCAAAATCTCAGAAAATTAGCATATTACATGAAATTTAAAAAAAAAGGATTTTAAATACAGAAATGTCAGCCCTCTGAAAAGTGTAATCATGCATATATACTCAGTATTTTGTTTGGGCCCCTTTTGCTTGAGTTACTGCCTCAATGCGGCGTGGCATGGATGCTATCAGCCTGTGGCCCTGCTGAGGTGTTATGGAAGACCAGGATGCTACAATAGCGGCCTTCAGCTCTTCTGCATTGTTCGGTCTCATGTCTTTCATCTTTCTCTTGGCAATGCCCCATAGATACTCTATAGGGTTCAGGTCAGGAGAGTTTGCAGGCCAATCAAGCACAGTAATGCCATGGTCATTGAACCAGGTTTTGGTACTTTTGGCCGTGTGGGCAGGCTCCAAGTCCTGCTGAAAAATGAAGTCAGCATCTCCATAAAGCTTGTCTGCTGAAGGAAGCATAAAGAAATTATTTGGCTCTTTACAGATGTACATTTGCTTTGAAGAGTTTGTCCTGGGGGGTAAAGTTGGAAATGACAAACAAGGGATTCAGTTACTAAAGAGCACTACGAGTTAGCCAGGAGTCAAACCCAGAATCTTCTGATCCGTAGTCATACGCGTTATCCATTGCGCCACTAGCCCTACGTTCAGTGTTAGCAATAGCTACGTTCTTACAACATTGTATGCAAACAGTGGTGATCTTTGTTGGCAAGGGTATAGAAGGCCAGTTAAACGTTTATTACAGTCCAAAATTTGGGGACTCTTGCGGGACTTTAAGGCTAAGCTGTCCAGTTTCTATCAATGTAAAGTAAAGCAGAAGATGTAGTAATTCAAAGAAACAACAGAAAAGTAGCTTCTCACAGGTGCCGTAACCTAGATTCCTACCGAGGTTGCTGCAGCCACCGCAACACAGAGTACCAAGCACTATAAGATCACAACCATTTGGTATTAAAATCGCCGCGTTGTTGTGATAGCATAGTCGGAAATCAGATCCACAAATATGCTGCTATTTTCTAGGTTCCCCTAATTGATAAGTAACAACTGACAATTCCAGGGATAGTTTATCTAGTACTGCTGATTCTAAAAAAACAAAAACAGAGAAAGCTTCATGATAGCTGTGCTTGAGTTAAATTGAAGGATTTAGAGCGGTTTTAGCACATGTTGAAAACCTATTTACGCATCATTTGGCTTTTTACTATGTATTTAATTTACTGTGATAGACAATGTACAGGAGTAAACTTGGAAATGAGGATCAAGTAATTTAATAGCTAAAGAACAGAACAAACTATCCAGGAGTCAACCCTAACATCTTGTGATCTGTAGTCAGACGCGTTACCCATTGTCCCACTAGCCCTACGTTCAATGTCATTGTCAATGTCAATTTTATTTCAATAACACATTTAACACAACAACAGTTGACCAAAGTGCTAAACAGGGTTAATGTCAAATACATAAATAACAAGTGTAAAAATCAGTCCAACCAAAACACATCACAGGGAGACAAACAACAACACTTTAAAACATCAGAATCCAGGTTCAGAGAGCATTGGGAGTACCTGGCTTCTCACACCATTCTATGCAAACAGTGGTGATCTTTGTTGGCAAGTGTACAGAAAGCCAGTCAAATCTTTGTTGTAGTCCAAAATGTGGGGCCTCTTGCAGGACCTTTATCCTAAGCTGTCCAGTTTCTGTCAGTGTTAAATGAAGCAGAGGATTGAGTAATTTGGAGGCATAACAGAGAACTGGCTTTACAAAGCTGCCGTGACCCGGATTCGGACCGGGGTTGCTGCAGCCACAACGCAGAGTACTAACCACTATACGATCACGGCCACTTGACAGCAGTAGGGCCTTGTTGTTGTGAAAGCATAGCGGGAACTCTGAATATCAACTCTACTGATATTTTCCTGTTTTCCCTGATTGTTGACTAACATATGAACATTTCATGGATGGTTTATCTAGCACTGCTGATTCTGTCCTTCAGGGACACATTTTTTTTTTCAAGGAAAGATGATTAGCAAGCAAAAACAGAAAAACAACAGCAAGAGCTTGATTATTGCTGTAGTTGACTGACACTTAGAGGCTTAGATAAATTTACACACATGTTGAAACAATAAGTACTCATCATTTGGGTCTTTATAGATGTACATTTTCTTTGTAGAGAATGTACTGGGGGGTAAAGTTGGAAATGACGAATAAGGGATTTAGTCACTAAAGACAATACGACATAGCCAGGAGTTGAACCTAGAAGCTTCTGAGCCATAGTCAGACGCATTATCCACTGCACCAAAGCTGGGGAACAATAGCCTGTAAGGGGGGGGGATGATGAGGACAAAGGGGAAGAGGGAGGGAAGAAGGAAAAAGAGGGAAAGGAAAAGGAAAAAGGAGTAAAAAAGAGGAAATGAGAGAAAAGATGAGAAAGATGCCAAATTACACACAAAGGAAAATCACATCTACAAAGATAATTTTAATAGATGTGACTCCCTGATGGTCTAGTGGCTAGGATTTGGCGCTCTCACCGCCGCGGCCCGGGTTCAATTCCCGGTCAGAGAATGGTCAGGACTTGATAGATACAGGTATAACATTTGAAAGAGTAAGTTCCTGGTTTTGGTTGATTTAGATTTGTCAGATTCTTTCTCATTAGTTTAACGCTAGAACCCCAACACTTTTAAAGAGTACCATTTCCTTTAAATCAGACCCCCGACAGCGGATGTATCCTTTTGTCATCATTGATGGGTCATAAACATTTCATCTGCCTCTATCTCAATTCAATAAAACAATTCTTTTCCTTTATTCAAACAGTAACTAAACCCCTGACCCCTGATTTTTTTACCTGAAAACCAATGTATGTGAGTGTTGAGTAAAGTTATTGTTGGATTCAGGTCCAAATTTTGACATTTTAGCGCAATGCAAAGGTGCATAAGAGAATTTTTTTCTACTTACCTGGAGCGATGCAGAGCAGGGGTGGCCAACTAGTCAAGGAACAGCAAGAGACTTGGTATTTAAGAATACAAACTGACTATGTGACAGATGTGTAATCTGTCATGTCCTGCCTTCTGAAGCTCTAGCCAGGCGCCATTCCTCGCCTAAAACAACATGAGTCATTCCAGTAAGTGAAAAGGAAACTCACATCTACAAAGATAAAGTTGATAGATGTGACTCCCTGATGGTCTAGTGGCTAGGATTCGGCGTTCTCACCGCCGCGGCCCGGGTTCAATTCCCGGTCAGGGAATGGTCAGGACTTGACACACTGTAAAAAAAGAATCTGTAACTTTACATTTTCCTGTTAACTTTATAGATTTTTTCTGTATTCTTTAAATACAGAAAAACACCAATAAAATAAATTACAAAAATAAACTGTAAATTTAAGGGACAACTAGCAGGGGTGAAACCACCTGTGGAATGGAACATGGATGTGTAGAGATGGGCTTTCAAACAATGCACCATTTGACATTTTGACATGTCACAATGGGAAAAGAAAAGGTATAAATAAAAATGAATTATGGCTCAACTCAATTTACATTTTTACAGTAGACATAAGGCATTACAAAGTCAAGAGACTAGGTGCTCATAGTGAAGGGCAGATGAAGCTTTGGTGAAGCACTGAACCACTTAGAGGAATTGGTTTGAAAATGGGTTCATTACTAGAAGCTTCAGTAACAGGGACCTCGCCTGGTGAAGGGCCAAGGCTGCATCCAAATGATCCCGACAAGATAGTGGACAGGAGGCTTTAGACTCACGTGTACTTACAATGGGATAGCATTCTCTTTAAATAAAGATTGATGGATTTGTGTATTGTATAATTGGGTATTAGGTAAAGAGTGCTTGGGGAAACAGAGGATGTGCTGGGGAAATTTGGCACAAGTTGGGTGTGCTTGTGTAACTATGGCCGGGGGGTATGTGGGACAGGGACCACTCATCAATTTTTATTAAGGAACATTATTTTTTCCACATTATTGGACTGGAAAACTCTGACTGTTTGTGCATATGCAACAAACAAGAGTTCGGAGTATTCGGCCTTCTTGGAGACCTTAAATGGAGTCCTGTATGGGGCTCCAGTAGGGGACTCCATAGTTCTGCTGGGGGACTTCAACGCACACATGGGCAATGATGGAGATACTTGGAGAGGCGTGATTGGGAGGAACGGCCTCCCTGATCTGAACCAGAGTGGTTGTCTGTTGTTGGACTTCTGTGCTAGTCATGGACTGTTCATAACAAACACCATGTTTAAACATAGGGTGCTCACAAGTGTACGTGGTATCAGAGCAGAGAAATCATCCCAGCTGTGTACAGTAAGGATGGGATGTTGTTGTCCTCAACTGAGGAGGTAATAGGGCGAGGAACTTGAGGAACTCCTAAATCTAGCTGACACACCCTCTGTGGTAGAGGCAGAGCTGGAGGATGATGGGGGATTGTCGTAAATTTCCCTGGTGGAGGTCGCTGAGGTAACCCTAACCTCTTTAAGTAACATTGTCCACCATGGACAAGACAAATATTTCAAGATTGTAGTTAATCAGAAATTGTAGTTAATTAAATAGCTCATCATGTTTATTCACACTAATTTAATAATACAATAATTAATCATTAATAATAATTAAATAAGAGGAACAATGAGCAGGACATGGCTCCCCTTTTTCATTCGTTGCGTCTCTGCCTGTCAGAGATTTTTTTTCTTCTAATTTATTTAATCTATTTCATCCGTAAAACACAGTCCCCCCCCCCCGCCTCTGATCAACCCATATCTATTGCATGCTTAAAATAACATACCGGTTAAAGCCCCGCCCATTTAAAGACAACCCGACCCACTTCCGGATTAAATCCTGTCCACTTCCGGGTTAGGCCCTGCACGATCCAAGCACAGATACAGATGCAGATACAGATACAGATAATGCTGTACTTGCTCATCCCTAACAGGTACTTTAAGATCAGAGGGTAAGATCTTTAATCTTCCGAGGTATGATCCCATCCAGAACCGTGCCATAGCTGCAGTTTTATTATTTCTGGATGGGGCCGTGGCTGCTGTTATGTGTATAGCTGTAAATCTGCTCCCTAAAAACAATAACAGGTCCGGAACTCCTTTCCCTCCTTTCTCCTTTGCCTTCTTCATCACTCTTCTTTGCACTCGTTCCCACTTGGACCTCCACAGGAATTAAAAGATGGCTCGTTCCAGGTCCAAAATATTTTTTCTGGGTGGGATAAAAACAAAGCTGATGAGTAAAAGCAAAGGTAAGCAAAAGCAAGTACAAAAGGCTCGGCCAAACAGCAAAGCCCACCAAAAATAGTTTCAACTCATCGGCGTTCCCCTCCAAGGCAGTCTTTAGTAAAAAGCAAAAGACTTGTTATAAAGAGAAACCAGAGTGAGTACAGCCGTCTGCTCGACAGCAGCAGAAAACCCTAGTGGACCCAGTCCAAACCATCACGATAAACCTCACTGGGTGTCCAAACTAAACACAATGCCCTCACAATGCCCTTTTTTTAAAACACCAGCCAATCACAAGTATTACATGTGAATCATCATTGTGTGAGTAATCAGGAAGCTCACATAAAAGATAGTTGCAAGGTCTACCAAATGTTTAACTTTACAACCCGTAAGCTGTTGGAACCTTGGTTGCCACCTTTGGTCCAAATGTGAATTACCAATTTTCCAGCCCCTGAGCCTGCGTAGCAGAGCAGAGTGGCGCAGCGGAAGCGTGCTGGGCCCATAACCCAGAGGTTGATGGATCGAAGCCATCCTCTGCTAATTGCTATGTTTTGTATAAGCATCAAGTATGTTACCAGACTGATGATGTTTAAGCATCTGTTGCTGCAAGTGTCTGAAGTGAAATGTCTCCACCTGCTTAAGAGTAAACCTAATGGCATAATTATATTATAATTATAATTGAACTATTATAATTATTATTTATACGTCTCCTGGACATTTAATTAATTAAAGCTTTTCTGAGCCTTTTGAAATTTCTGTGAGTTTTTCCCATATTTGTAAAGTTGTTTTTTTGACATTTTTGTAATTTTTTTTTTTTCATTTGTTCACATTTTGGTCACTTTAATTAACATTTTCCTTTTTTTTTTACATTTGTCACACACACAAGTTCTTTATCAGTTACTTTATCGAGTCAAAATTTAAAATGAAATCCGTTTTTATCAACGTCATGGTCGTCTTTTTTGACCCTTTTGTGTCTTTCCCCCGATGTTCTTGTCACTTTTTTAAAAACTTTTTGACTTTCTTTTTACATTTGACACAAGTTCTTTTATCAGTTGTTTTTTCTCCAATGCAGCGTGCTGGTTATAACGTACATGTATATATGTATTATATATAAAACATATATACATGTACATATGTATTAGATATATACATGTACACATGTATTATATATAGTACATATATACATGTACATATGTATTAGATATATACATGTACACATGTATTATATATATATATACATGTACACATGTATTATATATAGTACATATATACATGTACATATGTATTAGATATATACATGTATACATGTATTATATATAGTACATATATACATGTACATATGTATTAGATATATACATGTACACATGTATTATGTATATATATACATGTACATATGTATTAAATAGACATGTACATATGTTTTATATATATACATATGTACATGTACATATATAATACATTTGTAGATGTAAATATAATACATATGTACTAGTATATAAATAATACATATGTATTCTCACTGAAATATAAAATCTTTTTATATCTTTTCTAGAGAGAAAAACTAGTTCTTAGTTATCTAAAAATGTATAATCACAAAAGAGCCAAAAACAACTCAACTGCATTAAAATCAAAGAAAAACATCCGTTGATTACACCGTGAGGACAGACGCATCTTCTATCCTTTTAACCTGACTTTAAAAACCCTCGTGTTGTCCTCCCGGGTCAAAAAGGGACAAATCAGACATTTTCGTCCGTTTTTCAGACTTTTTTTTAGGTTTCCACCAACACCTTACTAGTTTTATACTTTCTGGAATTCATGGTCAATAACCCTCATTTATATAGAAAAAAGTGAGAAAAAATTCAGAAAAAGAGAAAAAACGTATTAAAAAATGGACAAAAATGTAATAAACAAACCCCAGAAAACAAATCTGAACAAGTGACAAAACATCAAAAAAATCAAAAGCATCAACAACATCAAAAGCATCAAAAACCTCAAAAGCATCCAAAACATCAAAAAACATCAAAAGCATCAAATGCATCAAATGCATCAAAAATATCAAAAACATCAAAAGCATCAAAAACATAAAAAGCACCAAAAGCATCAAAAATATAAAAAACATCAAATGCATTTAAAATATCAAAAATATCAAAAACATAAAAAACATAAAAAGCATCGAAAGCTTCAAAAACATCAAAAGCATCATAAACATCATAAACATCAAAAGCATCAAAAGCACCCAAAACATAAACATCAAAAACATCCAAAAGCATCAAAAACAAAAAACATCAAGAACATCAAAAACATCAAAAGCATCAAAAACATCAAAAACATCAAAAACATCAAAAACATTAAAAACATTAAAAACATCAAAAACATTAAAAACATCAAAAACATCAAAAGCATCAAAAATATTAAAAGCATCAAAAATATCGAAAACATCAAAAACATCATTAACATCATTAACATCATAAGCATGAAAAGCATCAAAAACATCAAAAACATCAAAAAGCATAAAATACTTCAAAAACATCAAAAACATCAAAAAGCATCAAAAACATCAAAAACATTAAAAACATCAAAAACATCAAAAGCATGAAAAAGCATCAAAAACTAAAAACATAAAAAAGCATCAACAATATCAAAAACATCAAAAACATCAAAAACATCAAAAACATCAAAAACATTAAAAAGCATCAAAAACATAAAAAACTCAAAAACATCAAAAAGCATCAAAAAGCATCAAAAATATCAAAAACATCAAAAACATTAAAAACATCAAAAGCATCAACAATATCAAAAACATCAAAAACATTAAAAAGCATCAAAAACATCAAAAACATCAAAAACATCAAAAAGCATCAAAAACATCAAAAACATCAAAAACATCAAAAACATCAAAAACATCAAAAAGCATCAAATATCAAAAACATCAAAAACATCAAAAACATTAAAAAGCATCAAAAACATCAAAAACATCAAAAACATCAAAAACATTAAAAACATCAAAAGCATCAAAAACATTAAAAACATCAAAAACATCAAAAACATTAAAAACATCAAAAGCATCAAAAACATCAAAAACATCAAAAACATCAAAAAGCATCAAAAACATAAAAAACTCAAAAACATCAAAAACATCAAAAAGCATCAAAAAGCATCAAAAATATCAAAAACATCAAAAACATTAAAAACATCAAAAACATCAAAAAGCATCAAAAATATCAAAAACATCAAAAACATTAAAAACATCAAAAGCATCAAAAACATCAAAAACATCAAAAACATCAAAAACATTAAAAACATCAAAAGCATCAAAAACATTAAAAACATCAAAAACATCAAAAACATTAAAAACATCAAAAGCATCAAAAACATCAAAAACATCAAAAACATTAAAAAGCATCAAAAACATAAAAAACTCAAAAACATCAAAAAGCATCAAAAAGCATCAAAAATATCAAAAACATCAAAAACATTAAAAACATCAAAAGCATCAACAATATCAAAAACATCAAAAACATTAAAAAGCATCAAAAACATAAAAAACATCAAAAAGCATAAAAAACATCAAAAGCACCAAAAGCACCAAAAATATTAAAAACATGAAAAACATCAAAAAACATCAAAAACTCAAAAACATCAAAAAGCATCAAAAAGCATCAAAAATATCAAAAACATCAAAAACATTAAAAACATCAAAAGCATCAACAATATCAAAAACATCACAAACATTAAAAAGCATCAAAAACATAAAAAACATCAAAAACATCAAAAACATCAAAAAGCATCAAAAATATCAAAAACATTAAAAACATCAAAAGCATCAAAAACATCAAAAACATCAAAAACATTAAAAACATCAAAAGCATCAAAAACATTAAAAACATCAAAAACATCAAAAACATTAAAAACATCAAAAGCATCAAAAACATCAAAAACATCAAAAACATCAAAAACATTAAAAAGCATCAAAAACATAAAAAACTCAAAAACATCAAAAAGCATCAAAAAGCATCAAAAATATCAAAAACATCAAAAACATTAAAAACATCAAAAGCATCAACAATATCAAAAACATCAAAAACATCAAAAACATTAAAAAGCATCAAAAACATCAAAAACATAAAAACATCAAAAACATCAAAAACATCAAAAACATCAAAAGCACCAAAAATATTAAAAACATGAAAAACATCAAAAACATCAAAAACATCAAAAACATCAAAAAGCATCAAAAACTAAAAACTTCAAATACATCAAAACCATCAAAAGCATGAAAAAGCATCAAAAACAAAAACCATCAAAAAGCATCAACAATATCAAAAACATCAAAAACATTAAAAAGCATCAAAAACATCAAAAAACATCAAAAATATCAAAAACATCAAAAACATTAAAAACATCAAAAGCATCAAAAACATCAAAAACATCAAAAACATCAAAAAGCATAAAAAACATCAAAAGCACCAAAAACATGAAAAACATGAAAAACATCAAAAGCATGAAAAAGCATCAAAAACTAAAAACATCAAAAAGCATCAACAATATCAAAAACATCAAAAACATTAAAAAGCATCAAAAACATCAAAAACATCAAAAATATCAAAAACATTAAAAACATCAAAGCAGATTTACAGCTATACACATAACAGCAGCCACGGCCCCATCCAGAAATCCTAAGACTGCAGCTATGGCACGGTTCTGGATGGGATCATACCTCAGAAGATTGAAGACCTTACCCTCTGATCTTAAAGTACCTGTTAGGGATGAGCAAGTACAGCATTATCTGTATCTGTATCTGCATCTGTATCTGTGCTTGGATCGTGCAGGGCCTAACCCGGAAGTGGACAGGATTTAATCCGGAAGTGGGTTGGGTTGTCTTTAAATGGGCGGGGCTTTAACTGGTATGTTATTTTAAGCATGCAATGGATATGGGTTGATCAGAGGCGGGGGGGACTGTGTTTTACGGATGAAATAGATTGAATAAATTAGAAGAAAAAAAATCTCTGACAGGCAGAGACGCGACAAATGAAAAAGGAGAGCCATGTCCTGCTCATTGTTCCTCTTATTTAATTATTATTATTAATTATTATATTATTAAATTAATGTGAATAAACATGATAAGCTATTTAATTAACTAAAATTTTTGCCAATCTTGAAATATTTGTCTTGTCCATGGTGGACAATGTTACTCTAAAGAGGTTAGGGTTACCTCAGCGACCTCCACCAGGGAAATTGATGACAATCCCCCATCATCCTCCACCTCTGCCTCTACCACAGAGGGCGTGTCAGCTGGATTTAGGAGTTCCTCAAAGTGCTCCTTCCACCGCCCTATTACCTCCTCAGTTGAGGACAACAACGTCCCATCCTTACTGTACACAGCTGGGATGATTCCTCGCTTCCCTCTCCTGAGGTTGCGAACGGTTTTCCAGAAGCACCTTGGTGCTGACCGAAAGTCCTTCTCCATGTCTTCTCTGAACGCCTCCCGTGCTTTACCTCTGTCACGGCAGAGGCTCCAGTCCTTTGGGCCCGTCAGTACCTTGCCACTGCCTCTGGAGTCCGCTGGGATAACATATCCCGGAAAGACTTCTTCTTCAGCCGGACGGCTTCCTTGACCACTGGCGTCCACCAGGGTGTTCATGGGTTACCGCCCCTTGAGGCACCTAAGACCCTAAGACCACAGCTCGCCGCCACAGCTTCAGCAATGGAAACGTTGAACATTGTCCACTCAGGTTCAGTGCCCCCAGCCTCCACAGGGATGCACGAAAAGCTCCGCTGGAGGTGCGAGTTGAAAGTCTGTCAAACAGGGGGCTTCCTCCAGACATTCCCAATTTACCCGTACCACCCGTTTGGGCTTACCAGGTCTGTCCAGAATCCTTCCCCATCCCCTGACCCAACTCACCACCAGATGGTGATCAGTTGACAGCTACGCCCCTCTCTTCACCGGAGTGTCCAAAACATACGGCCTCAGATCAGATGAAACAATTATGAAATCGATCATTGATCTTCGGCCTAGGGTGCTCTGATACCACGTACACTTGTTTAAACATGGTGTTTGTTATGAACAGTCCATGACTAACACAGAAATCCAACAACAGACAACCACTCTGGTTCAGATCAGGGTGGTCGTTCCTTCCAATCACGCCTCTCCAAGTATCTCCATCATTGCCCATGTGTGCGTTGAAGTCCCCCAGCAGAACTATGGAGTCCCCTACTGGAGCCCCATACAGGAGTCCATTCAAGGTCTCCAAGAAGGCCGAATACTCCAAACTCTTGTTTGTTGCATATGCACAAACAGTCAGAGTTTTCCAGTCCAATAATGTGGAAAAAATAATGTTCCTTAATAAAAATTGATGAGTGGTCCCTGTCCCACATACCCCCCGGCCATAGTTACACAAGCACACCCAACTTGTGCCAAATTTCCCCAGCACATCCTCTGTTTCCCCAAGCACTCTTTACCTAATACCCAATTATGCAATACACAAATCCATCAATCTTTATTTAAAAAGAATGCAATCTCATTATAAGTACACGTGAGTGTCACTAGTCTAAAATGTCAAAAGGTGCATTGTTTGAAAGCCCATCTTTACACATCCATGTTCCACTCCCACAGGTGGTTTCACCCCTGCTAGTTGTCCCTTAAATTTACAGTTTATTTTTGTTATTTATTTTATTGGTGTTTTTCTGTATTTAAAGAATACAGAAAATATCTATAAAGTTAACAGGAAAATGTATGTAAAGTTACAGATTCTTTTTTTACAGTGCGTCAAGTCCTGACCATTCCCTGACTGGGAATTGAATCCGGGCCGCGGCGATGAGAGTGCTGAATCCTAACCACTAGACCATCAGGGACTTACATCCATCAAAGTTATCTTTGTAGATGTGAGTTTCCTTTCTCTTACTGGAATGACTCATATTGTTTTAGGCGAGGAATGGCGCCTGGCTAGAGCTTCAGAAGGCAGGACATGACAGATTACACATCTGTCACATAGTCAGTTTGTTTTCTTAAATACCAAGTCTCTTGCTGTTCCTTGACTAGTTGGCCACCCCTGCTCTGCATCGCTCCAGGTAAGTAGAAAGCAATCTGTTATGCACCTTTGCATTGCACTAAAATGTCAAAATTTAGACCTGAATCCAAAATAACATTACTTGATAGAGGCAGATGAAGTGTTTATGACCCATCAATGATGACAAAAGGATACATCCGCTGTCGGGGGTCTGATTTAAAGGAAATGGTACTCTTTAAAAGTGTTGGGGTTAGCTTTAAACTAATGAGGAAGAATTTGACAAATCTAAATCAACCAAAAAGAAGTCCAGAAACGCACTCTTTCAAATATTACACCTTTATCTGTCATGTGCTAACCATTCCCTGACCGGAAATTGAACCCGGGCCACGGCGGTGAGAGCGCCAAATCCTAGCCACTAGACCATCAGGGAGTCACATCATTCAAATATATTTTTGTAGATGTGATTTTCCTTTGTGTGTAATTTAGCATCTTTCTCATCTTTTCTCTCATTTCCTCTTTTTTCCTCCTTTTTCCTCTTCCTCTTCCCCTTTTTCCTCTTCTTCCGCCCCCTATGAAACTGTTGATCCCCAGCTGTGGCGCAATGGATAATGAGTCTGATTACGGATCAGAAGACTCTAGGTCTGACTCCTGGGGTCTGTTGCATGAAACTAAGATAAGGGATTAAGCCGGGATATTCAAGTTATCCTGGATGAATTTAGCTTGGACTCGGTTGCACGAAACCAGATTGAATTAAGCCCAGCCAAGTTACCATGGAGATTTATTCTTTGCGGCTAGCCTGGTCCAGAGCAGGCTAACATAGGGTGACCAGACGTCCCCAGTTTCCGGGGACAGTCCCCGATTTTGGCTACTTGTCCCCGGCTGGATCTGTCCCCGATAATGTCCCCGGTTTTCACTGTGACTGAAAGACCCGAAATTGGAATGAAAGAAAGAAAAAACTGACAAAACGTAGCCGATAATCGCACACCCAACACACGCATGCTCTAGACAGCCAGAGCCAGCGGTGCTCAGAGAGGTTTTAGAAGCCGTGTTTTACGATGCTAAAATCACTGATTATTTACATGGAGTCTGGTGCGTTTAGCGAACGCAATTTCGCGGACTTTTATGTTTTAAAAAGGATCTTAATCTTTAACAGAAAGGTCGACCTCCATAGAAATCCTTTCCATAATGTTGTCAGACACTTAATATAATAAATATTAATCTGAGTCTGTTAGCAGCAAAACGAGCACTTTTATGAACGTAAACACAAGCTGGACAATTATCCTATTAACTTACATTGCAGCGATCTCGTTTAATACTGCATCAATGTCAAAGGAAAATATGTCCTCAGTAGTTTTTGTTGTATCTGATTCTCAATGAGCTGTTGCAGAAACAAGCCTTGAGCAGTAAAGCAAAAGCTGTCAGTAGTTCGTAAACATTACAACATTATGAAATATTGAGACTTTCTATCTTGAAATATTAAGACTTTCTATCTTGAAATATTAAGACTTTCTATCTTGAAATATTAGGACTTTCTTACTTGAAATATTAGGACTATTAGGACTTTCTATTTTGAAATATTAAGACTTTCTATCTTGAAATATTAGGACTTTTTATCTTGAAATATTAGTACTTTTTATCTTGAAGTATAAGGATGGATTTTTTATCTTGAAATATTAGGACTTTCTATCTTGAAGTATAAGGATGGATTTTTTATCTTGAAATATTAGGACTTTCTATCTTGAGGTGTAGTGTAGTGGAGTAGGAAGTAGCAGCAGGGGTGGGTCTAGGATCACACCTTGGGGGGGGGGGCTCAGCCCCTAATGAGAACAGCTCTAGGTCTAGTGTCCCCGTTTTAAGTTTTACAAAAATAAAAACATTACTTGTTTTGGAGGTAAACGCTTCTGAGCTGAAAATGTGCCCGGATTTTGTCTGAGAAATCTGGTCACCTTATATTACCCCAAAAGTGCAAACTAGGCCAAGGGCAACAGGACTTGTTAAAATGTCTTCCGCAGAAGTTTTGTCTCTCATCCAAGAGACTTCTTTAGTTGTTTTTTACACAGAAAGGGTTGGGACAGTGTCCACTCCCCCACCCATATCTGACAATTGAAAGCTGTGGGGAAAGGGGGTTCCAAAGCTAATAGATCATTCAACAAGCAATTCTGATGCACTATACTGACCCATTCAGGATGAGCACTGTATACTCTGACTGCAGCAACACAAATTAAAATTTCAGTGATCCCTAATTTTTATGGTGATAACGAGACTGAATGCAAAGTGTGTATCCCCCATGTAACTCAAACCCTATCACTTCCAGTAGATACTGTCAAATTTGGAGCTTCTTCAAGTTACATAAACGACCAGGTGACTCCTCAACATGCCACCACCAACATACTGTTTACAGTCTAAATGGCCAAGGACATTAAACATGTAAGCTTACTTTAAACTACATGTGGAAAGTTGAAAGGTTGATCTTTTTCACCAGTGCTGTGGCTTAAAAACAGGTTCCACCGAGATTTGAACTCAGATCGCTGGATTCAGAGTCCAGAGTGCTAACCATTACACCATGGAACCTTTAAAAGAGTTGCAAGGGTTTGCTAGGCAGTTTCTTTCATAATAGCCACATGTGTGATGTTAAAGGCACACAGCAATCACAACAATTAAAATATCACGCCCAACATATTCTCGGTTTTCAGTCCTCGCCCCTACTATTTACGACATGGCCAGACGTAATCCGGCTAAGAAGCAGCACTTTTCAGAGGTGGAGATTGAAACCCTGACATCTCAGTTTAATTTGCAGTAAAGTATACACCTACATGTAAAGTGTACCCATATTTAAATAAACACACGGTAGCAAGGTTTATGCAGTGCTTTTTAATTTTACTCGTGTTTTTTTTTTGTGAGTCAGTGCAAATATTAGTGCAAATCAGTATCATACTGCTCTTCAGGTTGTTGTGGCCGAGTGGTTAAGGCGATGGACTTGAAATCCATTGGGCTCTCCCCTGCGCAGGTCCAAATCCTGCTGACAACAAAATCCATAATTTAATGGTGGTCACACATCCCTCTATGGCAGATGTACCTTCATGGACAATATTGTAATCCCTCATAGGTACTGGAAGCCACTGATGCATCTCTGAGCAATTATGTTTGAGTCTCAATATGTGATGTGTTGCAAGATTTGCAGTGAACGTTATATTGTCCAGCGATGGTGGTATAGTGGTGAGCATAGCTACCTTCCAAGCAGTTGATATGGCTTTGATTCCCAGCCAGTATCTTTCTTTGAGTGACGTAACTTGCTTTATTTGTCAAAAAGTAACCAGAAAGGTTACTCTCCCAACCCAGTTTGATAAAAAATTAGATCTTGGTTATATCGCACAAATAAGGGAGCATAACAATCTATCAAGCTGAGGATCCACAGACATAGACATGTTCCACCACCCGCAATTAAGCCTGTCTCCTCAGCTTCTAGACGCTGCATCAAAGACAATCTATCTATAATCTATCTATAATCTGAACGAAGATGGAAAGACAATCTACATGTGTCACTGGGTGTATTAAGGGACAGTCTATCCACATACCAGAATGCTGTGAAGGTGGTGAAGATGCAGCATCTCTCTTCTGTCATAGCTAGCAATGGCCACAAACCTAGATTGTTGTTAAATACGATTAACTCATATAACGTCAAAAATCCATGCACCTCTGCTCTGACAGATGTGTCAATTAGTACATGTGAGAAATTTCTCGGTTATTTTATTGACAAAGTAGCATCTATCAGGGAAATTGCCAGTGCTAATTTTAAGGTCTTTTTATCTGCTTCTCCTACACACTCAGCTGTGTTTGAGGAATTTAAGCCCGTTTCTCTGACGTTACTTAGTGAGGTTGTACAACACATGAAACCTACCAACTGTCCCTTAGACATTTAGAATGGTGAAGGAGGTTTTTAATAGCAACGTTGGGGCGAGTCTTCTTACTCTTTTTAAGTTAATTGCTAAGCCTGTACTTTGTTACTTTTACTTGAGTAAAGAAGTTAAATCAGTTCTTCTACTTTTACCAGAGTATTTGTTAACACAATTATCTGTACTTCTACTTGAGTACGCGCATTGAGTACTTTTGCCATCTCTGACGGTCATTGGTATGCAGGTCACTTGATGTAATACAAGCAAATACATAAGGCCCTACCCAACAGTTTTGTGATACGTGGCGTGCAACTGTATGTCAATGATCAAGCTTGTTGCTGTGACCAAGAAACCACCAGCAAAATGACTGATACATCATCAGTTACGGAATTTTCTTGGATGCCAAATATTTGAATTCAAAGTCAGAATCCAGTTGACACGTAAGAACAATACAATGCACGTCCAGCTTCTACACTTCTGCATGAGTCAGCTTCCCCAATTTCTGAGTAACAGGAAAATAGCCTGATAAGCATACATGTGCAGCTCAACCTCAAAAAGCCATAAGCAAATGCTTGTGGCTTAAAGATCGAGATCCCGCTCATAAATCATCAGACAGGCGCAGTCTCTGTGGCGCAATAGGTCAGCGCAGTCGGCTGTTAACTGAAAGGATGGTGGTTCAAGTCCACCCAGGGACCTTTGTTGCCTAAACAACCTGGAGTGAGCCAACTCTGGGATTTATCCTTCTGCAGAAGACCATAGAGCAGCCCAAAGATAACACAAGTGACCTTATGTCTATCAGAAGGTACAGTTCTGCAAACCATATACATATTAATCTTTAAGGTCATCAGAGATGGGAAGTAACAAAGTACAAACACTTCATAACCGTACTCAACTTGGTTTTTCAGATATTTTTACTTTACTCTTTATTTTTTTGGCGACTTTTTACTTTTACTCCTTACATTTGAACATGAATATCGGTATTTTCTACTCCCTACTTTTTACAAAATTGGCTCGTTACTTTAGTTTTGTACTAAAGGTCGTAAATCAGGAGTGATCGTTAGTCCAAGTCGGAGAATAGCACGGAGACACGCCGCGAGCGGGCGTGCACGCCACACAGAGAAAAAAAGTGAGAGAAAAGAAAAAGAGAATAGCTGTCTGGAGGATAATCAGCTGAGATTGTGTGGTCTTTGAGAACTGGAAGTCTTATAACTGATGTTGTCAGTTCATTTAAGCCTGTTGTCGTATTGGTCTATAGATCTGGCAAATTTAAAAGTTAGCTTGTTTGTGTTCTTCACCTGTTACCTAGGTTACACCTGTTACCTAGGTTACACCTGCCTGTTGATTCGATATAATGGTGATTGTTGATTGCCCTTGCTCATTAAGATAATGTAATTAATAGTGGGATTATTGTTATTATTTACTAGCATATATGATTCCTATGCATTGTGTATGGTAGCCTTTACAATGTTGTTTATTTCTTTTATTACCACACACACAGCCATAGCAGAGCTACCCCTCCCACCCCCATGTTCATACTGATGCTTGATTGTAATAAATAAAAATATATATATATATATATATATATATATATATATATTAAAAAAAAAATAAAGCATCAACAGAGAGAAGTTGTCTCCGTTGGTGTTTTAACAGACACACATGGGCCGAAGTTGGAAACCAGAATCAGCTTTAAATCCAGTCCTAATCTAGTTCTCACTAAATTTCAAATAATTTCAGTGTAGTTACCAATACAAAAATTAACATAATTGGATGGGAACATACACAGACTTCTCACAAAATCACACTTGAATTCATATCTTGCTACTCGGTCAGAATCTTATTAACCTGGAGTCCCAGTCTCTGTCAATATAAATAAGCTATATGTTTCATATATGTTTATATATGTTTTAGGCCTATTGGCAGACAGCCATTTACAATGTAGCCAATGGCAAATAAAGAATAAAGAATAAAGAGTATTTTCTCCATGTCCACTGTAGTTTCTCAGCGTGCTCTCTAGTAACATCTGTCTGGTCCAGGTAGCTTTGTCATTCATAAGGCTACTTTTACTTTGATATTTTAAGTATATTGCTAAGCCTGTACTTTGGTACTTTAACTTGAGTAAAGAAGTTAAATCCGTACTTCTACTTTTACCAGAGTACTTGTTAACACAATTATCTGTTCTTCTACTTGAGCACGGGCAGTGAGTACTTTTGCCATCTCTGACGGCCTCTGTATTGTTCTGTTTAGAGTACGTATATATTGTGTGTATAGACTAGTGTGTATATTTTTTGTTTTGGTTGTTTTGTGTTTTGTGACAGCACAGGGACACGGAGAGCTCTAGACCCGGTAGCAGCGGCACAACCCCCCATGAGCCCACCGCCAGAGTTGGTGGAATAGCAACCTAGCGTTAGCGAACTAACCAACCAGCCCGCTTATAAAAAAATACATTTGAATTTAAAAGGCACGGATTATACCCACTGATGGTGGTCCGTCCGTGGCTGCAAGACCTGGAGCTCACCGGCAGTGTTTGAGTTTGACTGTTAAAAGCGTGAAGGTAATTAAAAGGTATTTATTTATAAGCTGGGTTAGTTTTCTAACGCTAGCTTGCTAATCCACCAACACTAGTGGTGAGCGGGTCTGAAGCTATCCATGTCCGTCTGCAGCTGCAGGACCTGGAGCTCACCGCCAGTGTTTCAGTTTGACTGTTAAAAAGTGTTGAGATAATTAAAAAGTATTTGTTTAGAAGCAGGCCGGCTGCTAGTTAGCCAATGCTAGCTTCCATGCTACATAAATAAGCAGAGCTGTCCCTCTCAGAAAAAAAACACAGGTAAAATTAAAAAAACACTACATAAACTTTGCTACCGTGTGTTTATTTAAACATAGGTACACCTACATGTAGGGTGACGAGATTGCAATATAAGCCTTTATATTAATATTAGCAGCGGAAGCGTGCTGGGCCCATAACCCAAAGGTTAATGGATTGAAACCATCTTCTGCTATTTCCTGTGCTTTGTATCAGCAGTAAGTATATATCCAGTCTGTTGATGTTTAACACAGCATGTGTTGCTGCAAGTGTCTGAAGTGAAATGTCTCCACCTGCTGAAGAGTAAACTTAATGGCATGTTGAGATTATTTCACCCATAAAAAAAGAAACTACAGTGCTCATACCTTTTATTCCCGCTGTAATACCCATAAAAACTGGAGTGTAATACAGTAAATATACTACACTACAGGTAATAAATACTGTAAATAGAAACTGTAAAACATGTACGTTTAAAGTGCTTGTTGTCCTGTCTAGCAGTTAGATTACCACAGGAGGTAATATCTTTAGCAAAGACTCTACCATAACACCTGCTGGAGATGCCAGGTCCTCATACATGTAAAGCATGAGCTCTACCACTGAGCTACATCCCCTGAAGATATTCAGATTTTTTTGAGTTTTTTCTGAGATAGACTTAGACTTATCTTTATTAATCCTTTTGGGATGACACTCGCAAGGAAATTGAAATATCACTAAATAAAAGAAGAAACCTGGGTAAAACATGTCATGTTAATGTTGTATATGGCTTCAAAACCTGTAAATGCAACTGCAGTGGCTGGAAGTCAAACCTGGGCAAAATGATTGCACTGCTACGATATAAATCATAATCTAAAAGTAACACAGCTGTTGCCGTTCTGCTGGACAATACAACGTTCACTGCAAATCTTGTAACACAGACTGAAAATAAATGCTAAGAAATACATTGGTGGAGACAGGTGGATTCCAGTACCTATGAGATAACACAATATTGTTCGTAAAGGCACATCTGCAATTTGGTATAATGTGATGTGTCATTAGTTTGCTACCACTTTCGTTGTCAGCAGGATTTGATACTGCTCGGGAACACCTCAACGGATTTCTAGTCCATCACCTTAACCGGTCAGCCACAACAACCTGAAACACAACACTATACCTCTTTGCAGAATTTTCATAAACTTTTCTATTGGTTAGAAGTAGTTACCAGAAAAGGGCAAAGTGCAAATCGTTGTGCACTGCCTGTGTCTGTGGATCCTCGTGGAGGCAGCTTGATTGATTGATATGGGCCCTTATTTGTACCATAACAGAGATCTAATATTTTATCAAATTAAGTTGGGCAAGTAACTTTTCTGGTTACTTCTTGACAAATAAAGCAACAAAAACTACTGCGATGGCTGGGAATCAAACCCAGGTCAACTGCTTGGAAGGCAGCTATGCTCACCACTATACCACCATCACTGGACAAAGCAATGCTGACTGCAAATCTTGTCATCTGGGCATTGAGACTGAAAATAAATGCTCAGAGATGCATTGGTGGAGACGGGTTTCCAGTACCTATGAGATAATACAATGTTGTTCATGAAGGCACAACTGTGATTTGGTATAATGTGATCCCTAGGGAAAGGGGGGGCAATTCATTTTCCCAAGGGGCCACATGAGAAACAGGGGCTGTTGTGGAGGAAGTATCAAGGTAGTAAGTAGTAAAAGCTAAATGTACAATGTATATGTGACACGGAGGCCACTTGGAGAGATACCTGCTGCTGTACAAGCTGCTGATCTTCAGCTCATTAGATGGTCAGTTAGCTCCATCTAGTGGACAGATAGTAGAACTCCATCATCTGATGGGGGACTTCTCTCACACTGACTGGCTCTGGGAACAGGTTGGACTGGTTCTGACAACTCTCTGACTCTGAAGTTATGAAGATGTCACGGCGTCATCGGATCAAATGCACATCGACACCAGAAACTCACACGTTGTAGAATTATTCTATTAATGTTAAGAAGTAACACAGTTGTAGAGGAATGACATCCCTTTAGACGTATATCCGGTGAGGGGAAACTCACATTGTTCACTAATTTTTTGGATCATTTAATACACACAGGACAGTGAGGTATTGGCAGAGGTGGAAAATAACGAAATACATTACTTACGTTACTGTATTGAGCAGTTTTGTTGTGTATTTTGTTTTTTTCAAGTTAAATGTACTTGACTTTAAGGTAAAGGATTGTATTTTGCTACATTACAAATCCTATTGTTACTGAGTAAAAAGAAGTTTGACTAATGAAAACTGAAAGGTAGAAAAAATAAATAAATAAAAAAATCACACCGGCTACACCAGACCTGGGCATTTTTTTTGTGCCAATGTATGCAGCTCCTTCTTCTGTGGTTGCAAGGCGTAATTAAAAAGAAGAACTAGAAGAAGTGTACCGTGTGGGCGCGGTCGGACCCATGGATGTGTTAAGAGAACGGTCTGACCCCTGTGGCGGCGAGCTGAGACCTGAATGGGAGACATTAACATGGACGGGAATCAGCTGTTATCCCTGAAAAACATCAGCTCATGGGAAAGAAAGAGAGGTTGATACAGAGCGCCGAGGTTTTAACCAAACATGGACGCACAACATCGCCACAACACTACGCCATTTTCTGAAGGGAAGTTCCAATGAAAACCACGCATCTCCAGATGTGTGTTGATGTTGAATGTTTGTGATAAACTGAAGTATGATGTCATAACAGTGTCATAAAAAAGAATAAATCTGTAAAATAAGAAGAAACTAAATGTCAAAGTTCAACTCAGTTCAGTTTATTTAAGAAGAAGACAGATCAAATGAATTAAACAAATGATTATACATGGGTTAAAAATACCAGAATTAGTCAAAAGCAAGTTAGCGTCCAAAAATTTTGGACGCTAACTTGATGCCATCTGTGAAAAAGCTGAAGTTAAAGAGAGGATGGCTTCTACAAATGGATAATGATCCTAAACACACCTCAAAATCCACGGGGGATTACATCAAGAGGCGTAAACTGAAGGTTTTGCCATGGCCTTCACAATCTCCTGACCTCAACATGTTAATCTATAGATAGACCTTAAAGGAGCAGAAACCTCAAAGAACTGGACTTTTGGAAGAAGAATGGGCAAAGATACCTTCAACAAGAATTAAAGACTATTGGCTTTCCAAGCTGTGATACTTGCCAAAGGGGGGGTGGGGGGTATTAAGGTATTAGGTATTAACTCTGCAGGGGGCCCAAACTTTTGCAGACGTCATTTTTTTTGTTTTCTGTTATTTTGAAAGTGTAAATAGTGTAAATAAAATCCAACTTTTTGTGACATATTATACAAATGTTTTATCTGTCATTTGATGCCTTTTGGAGATTTTTCCATCTTTTTTTTGGCTTCTTTATGCACATAAACACACATATTTATCTAGGGTGCCCAAACCTTCGAACCCAACTGTAGTTATTGTTTTCTTCTTGAAGCTGCACTTTCATCTGTCTCTTTGTAGTTTTGCTTATTTAAAGCTAATTTACTTGTTCAGACTATTTGGGCTTCTCTCCAGTGTGAATGCGCTGATGTTTTTTAAGGTGACTTCTCTGAGAAAACGTTTTCCCACATTGTTCACACAAGTACGGCTTCTCTCCAGTGTGAGCACGCTGGTGTTTTTTAAAGCCACCACTATCAGTAAAGGCTTTACCACATAGATCACAGCTGTAGGGCTTCTCTCCAGTGTGAATGCGTTGGTGTCGTTTAAGGTGACTTCTCTGAGAAAACGTTTCCCCACATTGTTTACACAAGTACGGCTTCTCTCCAGTGTGAATGCGTTGATGTTTTTTAAGGTAACATCTCAGAGAAAACGTTTCCCCACATTGTTTACACGAGTACGGCTTCTCTCCGGTGTGAACATGTCGGTGTCTTTTAAGACTATCGCTCACAATAAATGTTTTACCACATGTATCACAGCTGTACGGCTTCTCTCCAGTGTGAATGCGTTGATGTGTTTTAAGGGCATTACTATGAGAATACATTTTCCCACAGTGTTCACAGCTGTACGGCTTCTCTCCAGTGTGAACACGCTGGTGCATTACTAGGTTACCCTTCCTAGAAAAGGTTTTACCACATAGATCACAGCTGTACGGCTTCTCTCCAGTGTGAATGCGTTGATGTAATTTTAGATTACGCTGTACTGTGAAAGCTGCCCCACATTGATCACACCGGTACGGCTTCTCTCCGGTGTGAACACGCTGGTGCATTACTAGGTTACCCTTCCTAGAAAAGGTTTGACCACATAGATCACAGCTGTACGGCCTCTCTCCGTTGTGAATGAGTTGATGTATCATTAGGTTACTCTTCAGTGTGAAAGCTGCCCCACATTGATCACAGATGTAAGGCTTCTCTCCAGTGTGAACTCTCTGATGAATCTTTAAATGTCCAGATGTGAAGGATTTGTCACAGTGTTGACAGTGGTGACATTTTGGTCTGTGTCTTCTTCTCTGTTTCTATAGCAACAGACAAACGAGAAAAGAGAGAGAAAGAGAGCGAGAGAGAGTTAGTGAACAACCTTCTTAAACCCTGGACTTGCTCTCACTCTTCATACAATAATTCATGATAAAATGAATGAAATATGAGCCGGTTGCAGACATGTCATCATGGAAGCAAATGTAGTGCTCATAACGTTTATAAGTTCAGAAATATTCTACGTTTTTTAGGAAAGTTTCCAAATTTAAATGATTGGCAATTTAAAAACTAAAACATTTGCACTCTCTTCAGTTTTCAGCTGGATCAGCTGGCTCTCTGGTGCAGTCAGAACAACCTTGAGCTTAACACGCTCAAAACTGTGGAGATGATTGTGGACTTCAGGAAGAGACCCCCCACTCTTCCCCCCATTACCATACTCAACAGCCCTGTGTCTGCTGTGGAATCCTTCAGGTTTCTGGGATCCTCTATATCCCAGGACGTGTGGGAGCCCAACACAGACACCATCATTAAAAAGGCCCAGCAGAGGATGTACTTCCTGGTCCAGCTCAGGAAGCTCAACCTGCTTAAGGAGCTGCTGATCCACTTCTACTCAGCCATCATCCAGTCTGTCCTCTGCACGTCCATCACTGCACGTCCATCACTGTCTGGTTTGGATCTACCACCATAAAGGGCCGAAGCAGACTACAACGGACAGTTAGGACTGCAGAAAGGATCATCGGTGCCAACCTGCCCTCCGTCTAGGGCTGCACGATTATGGCCAAAATGATAATCACGATTATTTTGATCAAAATTTTGATTGCGATTATTCTCACGATTATTTGTTGATTTTACCCAAAAAAAAATTTGTCGTCACGTAGGCTATTTATAACTGCGAGAGGGAGTGTGATGGACGCTACTCACAGAGACGGCTGACTCATTATGAACGGGTCCAGCACGGGTCGAACGGCGCATACACACGTTGTGTGTATGAAATGTCTGTATCGTCAATGGGCTGCATTTTTATGAACTATGATACTCTAGCAATGGGTCACATCTGTGGCCCAGGTCCAGCAGCTCCATCTCACACGCTATTACTCTACCAACTGAAGTTAGTTGCATTCAATAACTTCTGTGTTCTTCGCCGTGGCGGCCGCGGTAGCAGAGTTACCACGGAAACACTGGTACAAATACGGGTTTGCCTCTCTTAACAATTTACAGCTGTGTTATTAACAAAACTGTGGACAAATGTCAGAAGTGTGGACCGGCTCTGTGTGGCCGGGTGCGGAGTAAGAGGAGAGAGAGTAAAGGAGAGATTCAACACAGGCACGGCTTTACAGACAAAATGGGTCACGTAACGGAAAATGAAACCATATCCATATAAACAGCATTGCAGCGGATGCGAGGACATTAGCACCGGTGCGTCCTAGAGGAGCTAACTGCTAACAGACGCTACTAGCACCGACTAGCACTGGTCACTGCTGTTGTCTGAAAAACAACAGATGGAACAAAGTGTTGCGTTTACTAGCAAACTGGTAAACCTTGAGACCGCCGTATAACCGACTGCTATCTGTTGAGTTTTCCTCCCGTTACTCTGTCCTCTGTGACTGTCTACATCTAGAAATTAAACTGCGCGGTGCAGGAACTACTCATGAAATGAAATGGTTGTGGAAGTGGTAACTGTGCTGTTTAATTATGCTGTTGGGATGTAGAAGATGAATCAGCAGCCATTTCTTAATGTCACGGAAGGTTCTTCAGTCAGAAAATTTCCCATGGACAGAGAAGGATGCTTATGTGTATCCTTCGCGGTCCCAAATCACCCACAATCCTATGCGCGGGCCTTTGTAGTCTCGTTAAAAAATAATAATATTAGCGGACCTAAGCGGGAGTTCGAGCGGCATCGCTGACGGTGAAATGATAATTTAAATGTAAGTATCTTTAGTGTGTACCGTACATTTGTTATCACTGTTAATGTTTTACATCAATGTAAAGCTTAACACTTTAAAGCTTGTACAAATTGCTCTAATAATTAGGTAGATACACCCCGACCTAACGTTAGCCAACTGAACCTATAATTTAACTTTCGGCTGTTAGCTATTTAGGTTGCTGTCTTTGATGAGCATGATGAGTTCACCTGGACGGCCCAACAACCTCTCAACCATCGGTGGACTACTGAAGACTTGTTGGTAAATTGGAATGTGAACAGCAGCATTATTTAAAGGCAACCACGACGTCCGCCCTATTTAAGCACGTGGCTCCACAGGCTGGTAATAGCACGTTGCTAGGCAACAACCTGAACATCAACACATGGATGCACAAGGAATATTAAACAATTTGCACATCTATCAGAGACGCAATAAGATACACAGCAACAGCAATAATGTGAAGGCAATAATCTCTCTCTCTCTGTGTGTGTCTCTCTCTCTCTCTCTGGCTGTCTTTCTCTCTCTGGCTCTCTCTCTCTCTCTCTCTCTCTCTCTCTCTGTGTCTCTCTCTCTCTCTCTCTGGCTGTCTCTCTCTCTCTCTCTCTGGCTGTTTCTCTCTCTCTCTCTGGCTGTTTCTCTCTCTCTCTCTGTGTGTCTCTCTCTCTCTCTGTGTGTGTCTCTCTCTCCTTCCCCCATCACATGGTACCACGGGCTAACCTTCCACATAGTTCCATAGTTTTAACTTCCGTTCTTCACTTCAACAAGTCTAAAAACGGGAAAGGAACAATAAAGGAAAAAGTCTGTTGACATGACAACTGTTTTGTGCTGGTCTGAAAACGTATCTCATCTTTGACTCAAACCTGATCCAAACCGAGCCGTGAGCTTGGTGATCCATTACAGCCCGACTACTAGACATGGATGTATATGCATGAGCATATCTCAATGTCGAGAGTCATTTATATAAAAATCCTAAAAGACATTAGTGAAAGCGTCTGTGAGCATTCATTAATATTGAGATTAGATTTCTGGTCTCTTCAGTCTGGAGTAACCTCTTTCCTTCACTCACCTCCTCCTTCTTCCTCTTGCTCCCTCGCTCCTCTGAGTCTCCCGAGGCCTCCCTGACACCTTTCCTCTTGCCCTCCTCCTCCTCCTGGTGTCTCTGCAGGTACTCTGTGATAAGGTCCAGGTCCAGGTTGTCTTGTGGCTCCCATGTGTTATCCTCACTGGAAAGGTGAGTGCAGACAGAAGAACAACTCCTCACACTTTGTTTTTTAGGAAATACATTCTCACTCTAGCTGCTAATATGGATTATTCCTTTTATCTGTTGCCATGGTGATAGGTTATTTGCGCGTCTGCATCTTAGAGTCAAAATACCAAACCTTCCATTAAAGTATGTGTGTGTGTGTGTATATGTGTGTGTGTGTGTGTGTGTGTGTTTGAGTGTGTGTATATGGACCAAAATCACCAGTTATTAATATTCTAGACTCATACTTACTCTGAGAACCCCTTCCATTTCAGCAGAAACTCTACTCTTCCCTTCACCACTCTGCGGTCCAAAACCTTCTCCACCACATGCTCCTCCTCTTCCTCCTTCACTGCTACAGGCTCCTCCTCCTCTTCCTCCTTCACTGCTGGAGGCTCCTCCTCCTCCTCCACTGTTGCAGGCTCCTCCTCCTCCTCTTCCTCCTTCACTGCTACAGGCTCCTCCTCCTCTTCCTCCTGCACTGCTGCAGGCTCCTCCTCCTCCTCCACTGTTGCAGGCTCCTCCTCCTCCTCTTCCTCCTTCACTGCTACAGGCTCCTCCTCCTCATCTTCCTCCTTCACTACTATAGACTCCTCCTCCTCTTCCTCCTTCACTGCTACAGGCTCTTCCTCCTCATCTTCCTCCTTCACTGCTACAGACTCCTCCTCCTCTTCCTCCTTCACTGCTACAGGCTCCTCCTCCTCCTCTTCCTGCTTCACTGCTACAGACTCCTCCTCCTCTTCCTCCTTCACTGCTGCAGGCTCCTCCTCCTCTTCCTCCTCCTTTCCTGCTCCGGTCGCCAGCTTGACGTCTGCCCCAAGGGGGGGTTTCAAATTGAGTAACCGTGGTAACCAATGATTTTTCTTGATTGGGGTTCACTACTTAACTCTCAGAGGAGAAACCCTGGAAAGCAGAATCACGGAGTCAGTGAGTGAGAGAACAAACCGCCGTCCTCGTAAATAAATGGAAATAAATATGGAAATAAATATTCAAACGACTTCAGAGTCAAAACATGAGCCATCATACACCTGGGGACAATAGTTCAACTTATAATACATTCCTTCTCTAATACTCTGTACATCTTTTGGGAGGAACTCCCCTTTAAGAGTTAAACAACATTTTAACATTAACAATCCTGCCAGGATACGTTAAAAACCACAAAATAACTCATTACCAGGGAATGGAAGCACCAGCACCCAGAATCACACACACAACCCTATGTTAACTAGCATGTTAGTTAGCAGTGATTAGTCTGTGCCTATGTTAATGTTAACTAGCATGTTAGTTAGCAGTAATTAGCCTGTGCCTAAGATTATGTAACCTAGCATGTAAGTTAGCAGTAATTAGCCTGTGCCTATGTTAATGTTAACTAGCATGTTAGTTAGCAGTAATTAGCCTGTGCCTATGTTTATGTTACCTAGCATGTAAGTTAGCAGTAATTAGCCAGTGTCTATGTTAATGTTAACTAGCATGTTAGTTAGCAGTAATTAGCCTGTGCCTATGTTTATGTTATCTAGCATGTAAGTTAGCAGTAATTAGCCTGTGCCTATGTTAATGTTAACTAGCATGTTAGTTAGCAGTAATTAGCCTGTGCCTATGTTATCTCCTAACATATACCTACCTCTACGTCTCTGCTGATTGGGAATGATTGAGATTTCTCTTGCACAGCTACCAGAAGACTTACAGCTTTCAGACAGGTTGCTCACGTCACATCTACGTCTTCAAGCTCAGTTGGAGGCTGCGCAGTAACGCTCAGCATCACCGGGAAATAGCTTCTAGTAGACTTCACTGGTCTCCGTCCGGAGCAACGGGACCTGTTGGTCCACTTCTTTAACTGTCTATGATATCACCCCTACACACCTGTTAGCTAGCCGCTAGCGCTAATGTTTACAAAACCCGTTTCCGGTTACAAACGCGGCTCTTTAGCTCGCCTTTACACATCATAAACTCCATAACTAACCCACCACAGCTTCAGTCCACCATACACACGGCAGAAGGAAACCGTCTGTTGTCATTTTTACCGAGTACCAACCTGGAAAGCAGAATTACGGCATCAGAGAGTGAGAAAACAAACCGCCATCCTCGTCTCCAAAGAGGAGGAAAGTGTCCGTCACCTGGGCACCGTGGTGTACCGATACCCGCACATTGGTTCCGCTTTCTTTGTTTCCCCGCTACGTTAATTTTGCTTACCAATAAAATTTGAAATTCGTACTAAACGCTACGCTGGTTATTATGTTATCCCTTAAGGGTGTATCACACATTCAAGCTGAAATAAATGTGGCGATATGCTGCTCTATACACGCTAAAAGTAGGGATTATTTACATGGAGTCTGGTGGAGATATGCTGCTCTATTCACACTAAAATAGTGATTATTTACATGGAGTCTGGTGGAGATATGCTGCTCTATTCACGCTAAAATAGTGAATATTTACATGGAGTCTGGTGGAGATATGCTGCTGTATACACGCTAAAAGTAGTGATTATTTACATGGAGTCTGGTGGGTTTGGTGATGGTGATTTCGGGGCTGTTTCATGTTAAACTAAAAGGATCTTACTCTTTAACTAAAGGTCTATCTCTGTAGGGATCCATCCCATAATGTTGTCAGACTCTTAGAATAATAATCTGAGTCTGTCAGAGACAACAACTGAACCTTTAGTGGACGGAAACTTTACCTTTTAATTAGGAGTTGAAACACAGACACGAGGAAGAATACATCCATCAAATAATCAGCATGTGGCCTTGTTTTATTGAACTCATTTTGCATTAAGTTGTTCCGCATTTCCCGACATTTAAAACAAGTCGATCATTGACGTTATTCTACAAGTCAGACAAATAAATCAGCCGACCCAACTCCCTACGGACTGAGCTACTGCCCCCCCCCCCCCCCCCCAGTAGTTATACCTTTGACTTTTTTGGGAGGAGTGGATCAATCTCAGTAAAGAGAGACAACTTATGAATGAAATCATGATATGATCAAATGAACAAATGATGAAACATATAGATTTTATTAAAAGCATTTAGAAACATTAGACTATATGATGATTGTTTATAGAAACATTTGTTTTCCACATTTTAAATATATTACAATATGATTTAAAATATAAAAGGACATAATAGTGACCAATAACAGTTGATTATTTTTTAGATGTGACATATCATGAAATGTTTTAGTCAAACAGTTCAAATGTTGATAACCAGAGATGAAATCAGATGAATGTTTCTGTGTTTGAGTCTCACATCTGCTTCACAGTGCAGAGTGTGTGTGATGGTGAACAGACTGAACTTTGATTTCAGCAGCTGGTCTTCAGTCAGTGTTTCTGTCCACAGGAGAGACTCTCAGTCCTGCAGAGGACACAGAGACACTGAGGAACCAGACCAGACCATAAACCCAGGATAGAGAGGCTGAGTGAATGTGGTGTTGAAGGTGTGGAGGTGGATCAGTGAGTCAGAGGAGACTGTGTAGAAGGACAGAGAGCCAGCAGGGACGTCCACATACACTGCTACTCTGTTAGAGACAGAGCAGGAAGTGAGGTCTGTTCTTCTCTTATTGTGCCAGACAGAGTAAACATCTTCATCAGAGCAGAACAGACTCCAGGAATGATCATTGTATCCAAACACACAGTCTCTACTGTCTCCTTTCCTTCTGATTCCTCTGTAACTCACTGATATCTCAACCTCTCCTCTCCTCTCGACCTCCCAGTAACAGCGACCAGTCAGACCATCTCTACACAGCAGCTGAGGCCAGATGTCAAATCTGTCTGGATGTTCAGGATATGACTGATCCTCCTCCACATTTGTCACCTTCCTGTTGTTGTCAGACAGTTTGAGGTCTCTGTGTACTGAGTTTCATCAGATGATGGAGTTCTACTATCTGTCCACTAGATGGAGCTAACTGACCATCTAATGAGCTGAAGATCAGCATTAGTACAGCAGCAGGTATCTCTTCAAGTGGCCTCCGTGTCACATATTACTTTGATACTTTAAGTACATTTAGCTGTTAATATTTACTACCTTAATATATATTTTAACCCTACTTGTTTTTGTCTGACATTTACCTTTACATGCACCGCTCCCTCCCTCTTGGGTGAGGAGAATATCTCCAAATTAAAACAATAAAAGCATCTTTCTCCTGACTGCACCTCGCAAATAAACACTTTACCGAGAAGCAGAAGAGGAGCCTGCGAGTGAGGAGAGCCAGGATGAGGATAGATATATATAACAGCGGTAAAAATTGTTTTAAATATCTTTGTAAATTGTGGACCTGGCTTTGCTGCAGGGGTCTGTCTAAATGTGGGGCCAGAGGGGTCTGTGAGCTGACTGACTGACTGGCTCGCGAGAGTCATTCCCGGCTGGCGTAGCAAGCTCGCCCGCCGGGGTTTGCGGAGCTTTCAAACTCCGAAGGCTTCTTTAATTCACCATCAATTTTCGTTGAACTGCCTATATTCAAAATCTACACAGCTGATTTCTCGCCTTAAAACATCTTAAAAATGAATTTATTGATTTAATAATAGACGTAAATTGTGAAAATCTGTGTACCGGAAACCATACGCGCTTTACACCCGAATTGAATGCTGGGATACTGGCCCGGCCAAGTTAACACAAGTTACCATCCGATGTATCCTCGGTAAAATGGGCGTGTTGAGATCACATCCAGGGATTTTAACTGTTCTTGGCAAAATGCTAACTTGTGTATTGGGTCAGTACTTTGGCCACCAAACATGACGTTGCACAAGAACACAAGAACACAAGTCCATAGAAGAACACAGATTGAGAAACGCCCAGTGCTTCTTGGTGCAGGATGCAGTGAAAAGTCAGCAACTTCCTGTCCAGCAACTTCTGCAGTACAGCCACAAAGCCGTTGTGTGCGCCTGTCATACTCGGTGCTCTGTCTGTACCACTGACACCGGGGGGGGTTATTCCTCTTGCTCTTAAACAATTCAAGACAGCCTCACAGACATCCCCCCGTGTTTGGCCTTTTAGTGGTATCAACTGAATCATTTTCTGGAGCCGCAGGTTGCCGACCCCTGCCGTAGACCAACAAGCCATGAAACACAGAGTTTTAGCAGTTTTCCATCTGTGTGTTAATTTTTGACTATGATATATACCATCACAGTGCAAGCATTTTGCCCAGGTTTGATTTCCAGTCACCGCCACGTTTTGAAACCACATACAACATTAACACCACATATTTCACCCAGGTTTCAAGAAAGTAAAAACAAATCAGACAAACTTCAGGGGATGCCACTCAGTGGTCGAATGCATGCTTTGAATTTATAAGGACCTGGGTTCGACCCAATCTGGGTCCGCCTGGGTCCGCCTGGGTCCGCCTGGCTCTTGCAGTCGGTGAAAAGAAACTGCGTCCGCCTTGCTCTCGTGACATTTCCGTTGCCCACGTGTGCATGACGTCAGAGCAAGTTGGGATTAAGTCGGACAGAAATCTAACCGGCATGCAACGGGTGCCGATCGCAGTGATATGCCTTCATGAACAATATTGTGTTACCTCATAGGTACTGGAATAAACCCATGTCCAGCAATGTATCTCCTAACACTTATTTTCAGTCTGTGTTACCAGATTTGCATTGAGCTTTGTATTGTCCAGCAGAAAGGCAACAGGTGTGTTACTTTTTGACTATGATTTGTACCATTAGCAGTGCAAGCATTTTGCCCAGGTTTGATTTCCAGCCACCGCAGTTACATTTACAGGTTTTGAAGCCATATACAACATTAACATTACATGTTTTACCCAGGTTTCTTCCTTTATTCAGTGATATTTCAATTTCCTTGCGGGAGGCTTCCCAAAAGGATTAATAAAGATAAGTCTAAGTCTATCTCAGAAAAAAGTAAAAAAAATCTGAAAATCTTCAAGGGATGTAGCTCAGTGGTAGAGCTCATGCTTTACATGTATGAGGACCTGGCATCTCCAGCAGGTATTATGGTAGAGTCTTTAAAAAAGCTGCAGAAGATATTACCTCCTGTGGTAATCTGACTGGTAGGGTTATAGAACGTAGTGGTAGACTAAGACCTCCTGTCACACAAACTAAGCGGTATGCTCTCTCTTTCATACCTCAGACTATCAGACAGGACAACAAGCCCTTTAAATGTACATGTTTTCCCATTTGTATTTATGTAGTGTAGTGTAGTATATTTTTTGTATTATGCTCCAGTTTTTATGGGTGTTACAGCAGGTATGAGTACTGTAGTTTCCATTTTTATGGATGAAACTACTAAACTTCACATGCCATTAAGTTCACTCTTCAGCAGGTGGAGACATTTCATTTCAGAAACAGAGTCTTTATTAAACATAAACAGACTCGAAATATACTTGCTGATACAAAGCATATGAATTAGCAGAGGATGGTTTCAATCCATCGACTTCTGGGTTATGGGCCCAGCAAGCTTCCGCTGCGCCACTCTGCTCTGTAATTTCTACCCAGGGGCTGGAAAGTCTGTGATTCACATTTTGATGGAAGGTGGCAACCAAGGTTCCAACAGCTTACAGGTTGCAAAGTTAAACATTTTGTAGACCTTGCAACTATCTTTTGTGTGAGCTTCCTGATTACTAAATGAATAAAATTGAATTGAATTACCTGGACCTCAACTTCCTAGCCTCATAGCTCCTGCTGTCTTCCAACTCTCCGGGATCCTGAGGTAGGTGATCATATCGTCACTGAAAACACATCCAAGTGTGAAAGCGCAGGATTGTTCCCATCGGGTTAGGAGTCAGTGGCTGTCCCAAGTGAAGAGGTTCTTGTATCTCAAAGGCATATTTCAAATAGTGCAACTTGTTCCAACTCAAAAACCACTATACTACTGAAACTTTGGATGACCGCCTCCGTCTGTCACATGGAAGATTGGGGTTTGATTCCCTGATAGGGAGATTTATCTACCAGCTGCTAATTATTTACCAAGGCTACATCAACACTACTACATCTGCCAGAGTAGTTTGGATGCGAGGACTAACCATAGCAAAAGATATGTGTTTTTAAGAAAGTATTAGAGTGGATATACTCCAAGAAAGACAAAGGTTTTACAACAGGATTCAGAATGATCCTGCTATCAAAGATATCAAAGAAGCGGGTGAAGAGCAGATTTACAGCTATACACATAACAGCAGCCACGGCCCCATCCAGAAATCCTAAGACTGCAGCTATGGCACGGTTCTGGATGGGATCATACCTCAGAAGATTGAAGACCTTACCATCTGATCTTAAAGTACCTGGTAGGATGAGCGAGTACAGCATTATCTGTATCTGTATCTGTGCTCGGACAGGATTTAACTCGGAAGTGGGTCGGGTTGTCTTGAAATGGGCGGGGCTTTAACCGGAATGTTCTACGGATCAAACAGATTGAATAAATTAGAACATTTAAAAAAAATCTCTCACAGGAAGAGACGCAACGAACGAAGAAGAGCCATGTTCTGCTCATTGTTCCTCTTATTTTTTCCCAGTTTTTTCTGTTGCGTGCAGTTGAAGCAGGATGTGAAAAATTGCAAACATGCTGTACTACAATTTTGATTCCTGGTTCCTAATCTGGGATAATTCAACATTAAACTGGATTTTGAATTACAGATTAGGATTGTAACAGCTCCTGCCCTTCAGGGCTCGTCCGGGAATTGAACCCCGGACCTCTCGCACCCAAAGCGCAAATCATACCCCTAGACCAACGAGCCACATTAAAAACTTCTCAATAGAAATTTTCTATCACGTAAATGTGATCAGTCAGTGACTCGAAAGGCAATTACTAAGGTCAAGTAGATTGGCTTGGGGTCTTTTCACGGCTCCACGGCACGATTGAGCTTTCAGATATAATTTGACAACAGAAAACATTTGATAAAAAATATTTTTACCAAAACAAAGACTTGATTTTGTCAGTAAAAAGTGATGGTAAAATTGGGGGAATGGGGAATTGTCAAGCCCACCTGCCCCCATCCCCCCAACACAATGCTAATGAAATATGCAACAAGCTTAAAATGCTTCCCCCTGTTTAGTTCTGACTCTGGGGACAGAAAGCAGACCGGTCCCAGATGACCTGAGAGGTCTGGGTGGGTCATAGTGTAGTAGCAGATCAGAAATGTATTTTGGCCCTAAATCATTGAGGGATTTATAAACTAGCAAAAGTACTTTGAAATCAATTCTTTGAGGTACAGGAAGCCAGTGTAAAGACTTCAGAACTGGACTGATGTGATCCAGTCTCTTGGTCTTAGTGAGGACTGGAGGGATGTGATCCAGTCTCTTGGTCTTAGTGAGGACCCGAGCAGCAGCGTTCTGAATCAGCTGCAGCTGTCTGATTGATTTTTTAGGGAGACCTGTAAAGACCCCATTACAGTAGTCAAGTCTACTGAAGATGAAAGCATGGACCAGTTTTTCCAAACCCTGTTGACACATAAGTCCTTTTACCCTTGATATATTCTTAAGGTAATAATAAGCTGATTTTGTTATTGTCTTAATATGGCTGTTAAAATTCAGGTCAGCGTCCATGACTACACCAAGATTTCTGGCTTTGTCTGTTGTTTTTAACATTGTTGTTTGAAGCTGAGCGCAGACTTTTAATCGTTCCTCTTTTGCTCCAAAAGCAACCACTTCAGTTTTTCCTTCATTTAATTTCAGAAAGTTCTGGCACATCCAGACGTTAATTTGTTCAATACACTTAGTCAGGTTTTGTATTGGACTATAGTCCCCTGGCGATAAGGTTATGTAAATTAGTGTGTTGCCCGCATAACTATGGTAACTTACTTTGTTGTTTTCCATAATCTGAGCCAGTGGAAGCATGTTAAGAACCAGTATTAATGCAAAGAAAGGACTGGAGCATTTATTGTAGAGAATAAGTAGGCTGACACTGAAGTATTGAGACAACAGTGACTGAAAATCTAATTCAATCTACATATCGGTCTTCTTAAAGATCTAAATAGATTTTCTCACCTCAGAGTCATCTGGAGCACGTAACTATTAGCTTCTGTCCCTCTGAACCCTGAGTGACAATCACTCTGCAGTGAATGAGATGCAGTTCCCCCCCCCCCTCAGTCTAACCAAGACTATACTTTCAGGGATCATTTCTAGAGTTTCTGACTTGAGGAATGTGTTTCTAAAATGTTTGGTCTCGCTGCCCACGATGATGAGTCGTGATATTCCTTTCTGAGCAAGAAGCTGACAGAGAGTAATGATTCACTTCATATGCTCTCTGTCATTGATGATCGTTCATTGTTTTTTTATGGAGCATTGACGAAGGGAATATGATCAGAGTGGTAGTAGTAGATGTGTAGAAAACTAATGTGAATAAACATGATCAAATGTGCAAGGTTATTTAGTAAACTGCAGTTATTTCTAGTTTTGAAATATTTGTATTATTTATGGTGGACAATGTTACTTGAAAGAGGATAGGGTTACCTCAGTGACCTTCACCAGAGAAATTGAGGACAATACCCCATCATCCTCTACCACAGAAAACGTGTCAGCTGGATTTAAGAGTTCCTCAAAGTGCTCCTTCCACCGCCCTATTACCTCCTCAGTTGAGGTCAATAACGTCCCATCCTTACTGTACACAGCTTTGATGATTTCTTCTTTCTCTCTCCTGAGGTGGCGAACGGTTTTTCAGAAGCACTTTGGTGCTGACCGAAAGTCCTTCTCCATGTCTTCTCTGAATGTCTCCCTTGCTTTGCCTCTGTCACGGCAGAAACTGGAGTCCTTTGGGCCCGTCGGTACCTTGCCACTGCCTCCGGAGTCCGCTGGGATAATATATCCCGGAAAGACTCCTTCTTCAGTCGGACGGCTTCCCTAACCACTGGTGTCCACCAGGGTGTTCGTGGGTTACTGCCCCTTGAGGCACCTAAGACCCTTAGACCACGGCTCTCCGCCACAGCTTCAGGAATGGAAACTTTGAACATTGTCCACTCAAGTTCAATGCCCAATCCCTATCCAGGAGTATGGTTCCAGAACCAAGACTGTGCGTAGAGGTAAGCCCCACCAGATCTAACTGGTAGCAATCCACCTCCCGCACAAGTTTCGGCTCCTTCCGCTACAGAGAGGTGACATTTCACGGGTCTGGTCTGTCAAAGCCCCTGACCTTCGCTGCCACCCATGTGACAGCGCACCCAACCCCACTGGTTCCTCCCACAGGTGGTGGGCCCATGGGATGGAGAGAGAGAAGCCACATAGCTTTTTGGGCTGTGCCCGACCGGGCTCCGTGGCAAATCCGGCCACCAGGTGCTCAATGACGAGCCATCCGTCTGGGCCTGGCACCAGACCGGGGCCCCGGGCTTCCTCCGGTCAGGGTTCCTCGATCTCTTCCTCGTTTTATCATAGGATTTTTGAACCATTCTTTGTCTGGCCCCTCGCCTGAGACCACTTTGCCATGTGAGACCCTACCAGGAGCACAAAGCTCTAGACAACACAGCCCTCAGGTTCATAGGGACACACAAACCTCTCCACCACGATAAGGTGATGGTTCCCGGAGAGGCACACAACACCTCCTTGAGTACTTTTAACCTATATAATTTAAATATCCAATGAGCTAGTGAAAAGGGTTCCATCCATCCATCTTTGTCAACCAGCTCCAGCAAGGGACTGGTCAAACTTCCCTTTTCCGAGCGACTGGGGGATCCTGAGGCGTTCCCAGGCCAGGTTGGAGATAAAATCTCTCCACCTTGTCCTGGCTTGTTAAAAACAAGTGCTGGAGCTGTCATTCCATGTCTCCCCTGTCCCTCAGCCCAAGAAGAGTTTCCGCATTGACAAAGCCTTCACAGCAGCTCGCGTAGGCTTGGCGGATCAATCCTATCCAGTAGCCAGTCTGCAGAAGATGTAGAACTACCTGGCAGGTCTCTTCCTTCAGCAGTTTGAGAACGCCAGCCCACTCCTTCTGATGGGTGCCCATCATCCACATCTCATCACCCCCCTAGAGCCAGTGAATCTCAGTCCACCAGGTGGTTCAGGCATCTGCAAAGGATGCCTGAAGGAGGTAAGGAGGGATTATATCTCCAACCTCTTGGAAAAGGGAAGTTTGTCCAGTTTAGTCCCCTGCTGGAGCTGGTGGATGAAGATGGATGGATGGAACCCTGTTCACTAGCTCATTCTGGCATGACAGGCCAACCTGTCACAGGCGCTGTAGGTTAGTGGTTACAGCGCCTGCCTCGTAAACAGGAGATCCTGGGTCCAAATCCCAGCAGTGCCTGGTTATTACTTACGGTATCTGCACTACAAAGAGTTTGCTTTTGCTGTAGTGATTAACAAGCATTAATTTTGCCTAGTTTTGACCTGTTGATGGCCAATAAATATCAAAAGGGAAGTGGATTGAACACATTTGGTAATGCTTTTAAACCTTGTTTTGTTGGGGCTGATTGAGGCCCAGGTGTACACCAGTACCCTGTGACATCACTGTCGGGTGGGGTTTCAGGTGGATGTGATGCTGACTGAGGTCAGATGTAAATAAGCATGAACTTTACCGGCCAAGGCACTTCGGCTAACTGCATGATTTTAACATCTTCGATGCTGCTGTAATAAAAATTAATACATTTATTATTTGTACATGGCTACATTCACATAAAGTATCCAAAGAGCATAATACTGCACTGTGTTCAGTTGTTTACACAGAGTTCCTCGTGGCCGCTTATCGAGGTTCATCCCGAGAGGTGATGACACTCTAAGAGAGGTAATCTCTCCAACAACAGGGTGCGGCTGGGATTCAAAGCCAGGATCTCCAGTTTACTAGACAGGCACATTAACCAACTAAGCCACAGCACCTCCACAAGTCGCTATCCTGTTAAGTCTTAATTTGTCTTTTACCTTGTATAAGCTAAACATACAGTGTACTGACTGCCAGTATTGGGAGTAACGGGTTAGCTCGCCTAGGCTTGGCGGATCAATCCTATCCAGTAGATAGTTTGCAGAAGAGGTATAAGTACCTGGCAGGTCTCTCCCTTCAGCAGTTTGAGAACGCCAGCCCACTCCTTCTCATTGGTGCTGATCATCCACATCTCACCCCCATAGAGCCAGTGAAGCTCGGTCCACCAGGTGGAACAGTCACCATTCGAACCAGACTGGGGGGGAACGTTTCAGGGCCCAGCACGGATCGTGGAGCAACAGCTACGGATGCAACAGTGCCTTCTGACGTCCACTGTTCCTTCCAACATGGAGCTCTTCCAGATTGTTGAGAATCTCTTGCAGCTGGATGTGCTGCCATACAAAAATGAGAAAGTGGTAACCGGGTCAAGACAAGACCAGGAGGCAGTAAGTTTGCTTGAAGAGAAGACTACGCGTGTGGAGGTGGACAGAATACTCCGCTATGCTGTAAAAGTTTCCCTAACTCACCCGGCAAGGAACCCCAATGTGTTCCGTTCCATTGTTTGCATTTTACCTCGTTATGAGGATAGCAGATAAAAATTAACGTTTCCAGTCACATCTCTATCAACTACGTCAGCAACCAGGTAACATTTTATTTTGGTTGACCTAAAACAACTGGTTACTAGGGCTTAGTTGATGGCTGAGCGTTCCAAGGCACTGCGTTCAGGTCGCAGTCTCCACTGGAGGCTAGGATTCAAATCCCACTTCTTACATGAATTGTTTCCTTCTAGATCTAATTCAGAGACATGGTATTGGGAAGCTTGAACTCAGCTATTCTGTACATTATAGTGGACATTAATTTGCGCAAAGATACTGAATATGCAAGTACAGCCGCACCTTTTGTGAGCATCTGCATTATCAACCCATGTAAAGTTACCATGTGTACACAGTAGACCTATCTACTGCTGTATTCATTGTTTGTGGCAAGAGCTTTAAAACCTATTCTTGACTTTTCTTATTCCACATCCTGTATGAACGCTTAACTTACTAAATGACTTAAGTTAGTAATTGTTGTGTGTCTTCAATGTTATGGAAGAAGCTGCCTGGCAAACCAATGTTGCCTTTCAGAACAGTGGTTCCATGGTGTAATGGTAAGCACTCTGGACTTTGAATCCAGTGATCCGAGTTCAAGTCTCGGTGGAGCCTGTTTTTAAGCCAGAGTTCTGGTGAAATTAAAAAAATCAACCTCCACACTGTTCACATCTAGGCTAACGGGTAAAATATTCTTGGATGTTTGACTGAAAACAGTATGTTGGTGGTGGCTGGTTGAGCTGTGACCTGTACTTCAAGTTAACTTAACGTTGCTCCAAATTTAGACTTAGTTGAACATATTGAAGATATTTTCACAATGTTGACCCAAATGTCAGTCTATTTCCCATCAAGTAAGCACATGTCTGGACACAGGTGGACATTTTGGACAGAAACATTGGTGGATCTTGATTCCCACCACAGGATTTAGCCTGCATTGCACATTGGGGTACAGAGTCGGTAAGATGCCTTCACATCCCACGCAATGTATTGCCATTGTCAAGCACATTTCCACACTGGTGACTTTCTTTCATGTCCCCATAAACACCCATATATTTTGGGCTGACAATAGGGAAACCTTACTTTGATAACTATGACCTGGATGACTGAGTACCTAATATACAGTGGTGTGAAAAAGTGTTTGCCCCCTTTGTGTAACCCTTGCAAGCGACTTATCTTATCACCCACCCCCCCCCCAAGCTACACCATCACAACAACAGCAAAAAAAAACAATATCCCCAATATTGAACCTACACCTCCGGTGGAAACTGTGACCTGAACGCAGCACCTTGGACCGCTCAGCCATCCTGACTGAATATTCCAACGTGTAGTAGGATCTCTCACAGAAATAATAATATGGTAAGTCAACTATGTCATGATACAGTGGTGTGAAAAAGTGTTTGCCCCCTTCCTCATTTCCTGTTCCTTTGCATGTTTGTCACACTTAAGTGTTTCGGAACATCAAACCAATTTAAACAATAGTCAAGGACAACACAAGTAAACACAAAATGCAATTTGTAAATGAAGGTGTTTATTATTAAAGGTGAAAAAAAATCCAAACCATCATGGCCCTGTGTGAAAAAGTGATTGCCCCCTAAACCTAATAACTGGTTGGGCCACCCTTAGCAGCAACAACTGCAACCAAGCGTTTGCGATAACGTGCAATGAGGCTTTTACAGCGTCCTTGGAGGAATTTTGGCCCACTCATTTTTGCAGAATTGTCCTAATTCAGTTACATTAGAGGGTTTTCGAGCATGAACGGCCTTTTTAAGGTCATACCACAACATCTCATTAGGATTCAGGTCAGGACTTTGGCTAGGCCACTCCAAAGTCTTCATTTTGTTTTTCTTCAGCCATTCGGTGGTGGACTTGCTGGTGTGTTTAGGATCATTGTCCTGCTGCAGAACCCAAGTTCGTTTCAGCTTGAGTACACGAACAGATGGTCGGACATTCTCCTTCAGGATCTCTTGGTAGACAGCAGAATTCATAGTTCCTTTTATCACGGCAAGTCTTCCAGGTCCTGAAGCAGCAAAACAACCCCAGACCATCACACTCCCACCACCATATTTTACTGTTGGTATAATGTTCTTTTTATGAAATGCAGTGTTCCTTCTACGCCAGATATACTTGGACACACACCTTCCAAAGAGTTCCACTTTTGTCTCATCGGTCCACAGAATGTTGTCCCAAAAGTCTTGGGATCATCAAGATGTGTTGTGGAGAAATTGAGACGAGCTTTGATGTTCTTTTTGCTCAGCAGTGGTTTTCTCCTTGGAACTCTGCCATGCAGGCCATTTTTGCCCAGTCTTTTCCTGATGGTGGAGGCATGAACGCTGACCTTAACTGAGGCAAGTGAGGCCTGCAGTTCTTTGGACGTTGTTGTGGGGTCTTTTGTGACCTCTTGGATGAGTCGTCGCTGCGCTCTTGGGGTAATTTGGGCGGCCGGCCACTCCTGGGAAGGTTCACCACTGTTCCATGTCTTCGCCATTTGTGGATAATGGCTCTCACTGTGGTTCGCTGGTTTCCCAAAGCTTTGGAAATGGTTTTATAACCCTTTCCAGACTGATAGATCTCAATTACTTTCTTTCTCAATTGTTCCTGAATTTCTTTGGGTCTCGGCATGATGTGTAGCTTTTAAGGATCTTCTGGTGGACCTTACTGTGTCAAGCAGCTCCTATTTAAGTGATGCCTTGATTGTGAACAGGTTTGGCAATAATCAGGCCTGGGTGTGGCTAGAGAAATTGAACTCAGGTGTGGACAACCACAGTTATAGTATGTTTTAACAAGGGGGGCAATCACTTTTTCACACAGGGCCATGATGGTTTGGATTTTATTTCACCTTTAATAATAAACACCTTCATTTACAAATTGCATTTTGTGTTTACTTGTGTTGTCCTTGACTATTGTTTAAATTGGTTTGATGTTCCGAAACACTTAAGTGTGACAAACATGCAAAGGAACAGGAAATGAAGAAGGGGGCAAACACTTTTTCACACCACTGTATCATGACATAGTTGACTTACCATATTATTATTTCTGTGAGAGATCCTACTACACGTTGGAATATTCAGTCAGGATGGCTGAGCGGTCCAAGGTGCTGCGTTCAGGTCACAGTTTCCACCGGAGGTGTAGGTTCAATATTGGGGATATTGTTTTTTTGCTGTTGTTGTGATGGTGTAGCTTGGGGGGGGGTGGGTGATAAGATAAGTCGCTTGCAAGGGTCACACAAACATCAGCACACATTTGCACACCGACTTTCAACAGTACGGCACCAATGAGAAGGAGTGGGCTGGCGTTCTCAAACTGCTGAAGGGAGAGACCTGCCAGGTACTTCTACCTCTTCTGCTGACTGGCTACTTGATAGGATTGATGCGCTCTTTGTCCTCTGAGTGTGGCGTTATGTGGATTCAGCGAGGAATCCTTCAGATGACATCACAAGAGGAAAGACATTAAGTGATCTCACAGAGCCAAATAGTTGGAGTCAAGACCCTCCATTCCTGCTCCACGCTTCAGACAGCTGGCCCGTGAAACCGACCACCTCAGCTGAGGAAGAGGTATCAGAACTCCGGACGTTGATCTTCTGCGCAGTTGCTTCCACAGCATAGTTCTCCAGTTCCAGATGCGGACAAGTTTAACATTTGGAGGGAACTCATCAATGTTACTGCGTAGGAGCTTTACAGGGTGGAGACCAGCATAGTAGTCCTACGGCCATAGATTACCAGAAAGCAGAGACAATCATCTTCTGATGAGCCCAAATGCTGGCTGGCAATACATGAAATGCGAATAGAGGTAATCTCTGCAACAACAAGGTAATGCTGGGATTTGAACCCAGGATCTCCTGTTTACTAGACAGGCACTTTAACCAACTAAGCCACAGCACCTCTACTGGAGCCATGGAGGGTTTTCACTCATGTCATGTTCTGGGCAGTAACCCGGATGCACGGCTATATTGGAGGCACTCGGTGCAAACAACTGAACAGAGTACAGTGGAGTATTATGCACTTTGGATACTTTATGTGAATGTAGCCATGTCTTAACAACAGAAAAACATCTAAGATGCAAAGGCATATAGGGAAGGATGATATTTCGAGAAATTACAGTTTATTGGCGGTGCAGATCCCTACGAGTTGGCTCCCTCATCTTAGATCCATGACAACCCGGTGATTCTTCCTTCAGATGCATATTCCGATATAGTCAACTAATATCAAATAATTAATTTATTAATTTTCATTCCAGAAGCATCGAAGACGTTAAAATCAGGCAGTCAGCGCCCAAAGTGCCTTGGCCGGTAAAGTTCATGTTTATTTCACCTCTGACCTCAGTCAGCATCACACGCACCTAAAACCCCACCCAACAGTGATGTCACAGGGTCATGGTGTACACCGGGCCCACGTTCAGCCCCAACAAAACAAGGTTTAAAAGCATTAAAAAATGGGTCTAATCCATTTCCCTTTATATATTTATTACCCATCAACAGGCCACAACTGGGCAAAATTAAATAATGCTTGCTAAGCACTATAGCAAAAATAAATAACAAATGTATTCACTCTTTGTAAGGCAGATAACATAATTAGTAACTGATAAGGAGGCACTGCTGGGTTTTGGACCCAGGATCTCCTGTTTACAAGACAGGTGCTTTAACCACTAAGCTACAGCGCCTCCGACAGGTTTGCCTGTCATGTAAGATTACAATGAGCTAGGGAACAGGGTTCCAACCATCCATCTTTGTCAAGCAGCTCCAGCAGGGGACCCCAAACTTCCCTTTTCAGAGCAACTGGGTGATCTCGAGGCGTTCCCAGGCCAGGTTGGAGATATAATCCCTCCACCTAATCCTGGGTCTTACCCAAGACCTACTCCCAGGTGGACGTGCCTGGACCACCTCCCTAGGGAGGCCCCACGAGGCATCTTGACCTGGTCACCAATTTCTCATTTTTGTATTGCAGCACACCCAGCTGCTAGAGCTTCTCAACGATCTGGAAGAGTGCTGGGCCCTGAAGCGTCCACCCCAGTCTGGTTCAAATGGTGACTGGTCCACCTGGTGGACTGAGCTTCACTGGCTCTAGTTTAATGTTTGTGTTTCTTGTTGTTTAAACAAGTATAATATTAATGAAATGTAATTGGTAATACGTTATATTACTGTGTTAAAGCAAAAAGGAATACATGACTTTATTTGCGTTACTTTTGTAACACGTTACTCCCAATACTGCCAGTCAGTATACTGTATGTTTAGCTTATTCTAGGTAAAAGAGAAATTAAGACTTAACATTATACCTACTAATGGAGGTGCTGTGGCTTAGTTGGTTAAAGTGCCTGTCTAGTAAACAGGAGATCCTGGGTTTAAATCCCAGCAGCACCTTGTTGTTACAGAGATTACCTCAATTTGCCTCCCATCATCATGTCCACCCAATTCCTTATGCTACCCATTAAACAGATCACTTTGCATTCAGTCTCGTAATCACCATAAAAATTAGGTATCACTGAAATTTGAACTTGTGTTGCTGCAGTCAGAGTATACAGTGCTCATCCTGAATGGGCCAGTATAATGCATCAGAATTGCTTGTTGAATGGTCTATTAGCTTTGAAACCCCCTTTCCCCACAGCTTTCAATTGAAAATTGTGCACTCTTGGGGTCATAGCATGGATCAGGAACCAAAACGGACACACCTGGACTCAATGGGCATTGGCTGGCAATATTTGACACGTTCAGACCATGAAGACAGCTATCAGTTTATTTCCCATCTGGCAGGTATACTTGTAGACTCAGTTGGACATTTTGAAGATAAATGCTCAATGTTGACTCAATCGTCAGTCTATTTCCCATCTGGCAGGGACATTTCTGGATTCAGGTGGACATTGTGGACAGAAACATTGGTGGATCTTGACTCCCACCATGGGATTTAGTCTGTATTGCACGTTGGGGTACAAGATCAATAAGATGCCATTAACATCCCGCGCAATGTATGGCCTTTGTCAAGCAAATTTCCACCCTAGTGACTTTCTTCCATGTCTCCATGAACGCCGATATGTTTGGGCTGACAATTACAAGAGTAGCCAAAACCCTAGTCGACCCAGTCCAAACCATCGCGGTAAGCCTCACTGGGTGTCCAAACTAAAATGATACGAGGCAAGTTGGTTGGTCCTTACTGATGTTTATATCTTTACTCACAATGCCCTGTTTTTAAAACACCAGAAAATCACAAGTGTTACATGTGAATAATCAATGTGTGAGTAATCAGGAAGCTCACATAAAAGATAGTTGCTAGGTCTACCAAATGTTTAACTTTACAACCCGAGAGCGGCTGGAACCTTGGTTGCCACCTTCCATCAAAATGTGAATCACAGACCTGGGTAGAGAATCCAGAGCAGAGTGGCGCAGCGGAAGCGTGCTGGGCCCATAACCCAGAGGTCGATGGATCGAAACCATCCTCTGCTAATGACTATGATTGTATCTATTTCCTGTCTGTTGATGTTTAAGAAAGCATCAGTTTCTGAAATGAAATGGTTCCACCTAAATACTGGAGCATAAAACAATAAATATACTGCACTACAAGTACATACATACCGTAAAACATGTACATTTAAAGTGCTTGTTGTGCTGTCTTATAGTCTGAGGTATAAAAGAGAGAGCATACCGCTTAGTTAGTGTCACAGGAGGTCTTAGGCTGAATCCCATTCCTTCCCCTTACCCTTCCCCTAGCTTTTGCGCGTTCACGCGGCACCTAGTGCCGGTCCAATACGTATTAAGAGCTAGGGGTAGGGCATAGATCAAGGGCTGTATACCCCTTGGGACCTAGTGTGGACGCGACCTCACTAGAAAACACAAAGGCAGTGTGTTGCTGCTGCATCGACCAGAGAGACACATGAATGTAAGTACTTTCGGCTTAAATAATTGATTAAAAAGTTACGACAGTCTTGTTTTGTGGTCTATGCAGTCCTGTACATGTATACTTGCAACCATGTTCCTAACTGAAACTTTTTAAAAATCGCTAGCTTGCAATGCTAACGCTAATCGCTAACGCTAACGTTGAACAGTCCCACATATTTCTGCCTTGAATGGACTGTATAGATCGCATAGATTGTATAGCTAGATATATATTAACGGTCTATGATACATCGCTACGTGCTTAACATATACCGCCCTGTATCACACAGGAGGACACAGGAGGACACAGCAGCTGATCCAGGTTGGGGCTGAAAACGCAGACGTTTCCTAATTCATATGTTCATGCTGTACCCATTCATTATTGCATTGGTAGCCTACTATTATTGTAATAATCTGTAATTAATTCCTGTTCATTGTTCATGCACTTGTTATATTGTTGTTGGTTTTGATATGGGACACTGATGATATGTGAGGGGGGGGGGTTACTGGCCAAAAGGCTCCAGACTGGTCTGGAATATCAGAGCAGCTGTAGTTACAACAGTGTAGTGTGTGTGTAGTTTGTTTGTGGTCTTGTGTGTATTTTTTTAGTTTTACACATATGAGTGCCTTTTATTGTGTGCGACATGTTAGTTATGGTTCTAATAGTTGACAATGGTTCTGTAACATTATTTTATGTAACGTTTTTGCCTGTTATGTTCAATTTATCACCAATAAAGACAGATTTTTGTCAAAATGTTTTTGTGAACATCAATGACATTCAAACGGTGATAACTGAAACAGATATACAACACACCATGTATATGTATGTATATGTACACATGATGCATGTGTATACACATTTGTATTGCAAACAGACCTAAGTACTACACAGATAAGTACTCTGCACTACCAAAGTGAACCTAAAATAACTATAAAATATATAACACACACTGTTGTCCAAACCCACACAATCAACAGACCTAGACGGCATCTTGGAAGTTTGTGATCAATACTGTATGGTGATGTCACCAAGTGGTGTCCCAATTCATAGGGGTATGTTTTCACCCCTTACCCCTACCCCTTGGTTTCAAGGGCCAAGGGGTAGGGGTAAGGGCCAAGGGGTAGGGGTAAGGGGAAGGAATGGGATTCAGCCTTAGTCTACCACTACGTTCTATAACCCTACCAGTCAGATTACCACAGGAGGTAATATCTTTTGCAGCTCTTTTAAAGACTCTACCATAATACCTGCTTGGAATCAAAGTCATATCAACTGCTTGGAAGGCAGCTATGCTCACCACTATACCACCATTGCTGGACAATATAACATTCACTGCAAATGTTGCAACACATCTGGTCATTGAGACTGAAAATAAATGCTCAGAGATGCAACAGTGGCTTCCAGTACCTATGAGATATTACAAGATTGTCCGTGAAGGTACATCTGCCATTGGTTATGAAGGGATGTGTGACCACCATTAAATTATGGCTTTCGTTTTCGGCCACAGGATTCAAACTTGCGAGGGGAAACCCCAATGAATTTTAAGTCCATCGCCTTAACCACTCGGCCACGACAACCTAAAAAGCAGAGAAATACCGATTTGCACTAATAGTGATAACCTATTTAAGGCAAGGCAAGGAAGCTTTATTTGTATAGCACTTTTCAGCCATAGGGCAATTCAAAGTGCTTTACACAAAAACAGTTAAAAAAGAGTTAAAAAATAAAAATAGATCAAACACAAGAATAAACAGTTAAAAATAAAATCAGATAAAACACAAGAATAAAAGTTAGAGTGCAGTATACGAAATCAAACATTAAAGAAATTAACAACCATTTAAAGAAAGGCAACATAAAAAAGAAAGGTCTTCAGCCTTCAGCGTTCTGAATCAGCTGCAGCTGTCTGATTGATTTTTTAGGGAGACCTGTAAAGACCCCGTAACAGTAGTCAAGTCTACTGAAGATGAAAGCATGGACAAGTCTTTCCAAATCCTGTTGACACATAAGTCCTTTAACCCTTGATATATTCTTAAGGTGATAGTAGGCTGACTTTGTAATTGTCTTAATGTAGCTGTTAAAGTTCAGGTCTGAGTCCATGACTACACCAAGATTTCTGGCTTTGTCTGTTGTTTTTAACATTGTTGTTTGAAGCTGAGCGCAGACTTTTAATCGTTCCTCTTTTGCTCCAAAACAACTACCTCAGTTTTTCCTTCATTTAATTTCAGAAAGTTCTGGCACATCCGGACGTTAATTTGTTCAATACACTTAGTCAGTTTTTGTACTGGACTATAGTCCCCTGGCGATCAGGTTATGTAAATTTGTGTGTCGTCCGCATAACTATGGTAATTTATTTTGTTGTTTTCCATAATCTGAGCCAGTGGGAGCATGTTAAGAACCAGTATTAATTCAAAGAAAGGACTGGAGCGTTTACTGTAGAGAATAGTATGCTGACACTGAAGTATTGAGACAACAGAGACTGAAAATCTAATTCAATCTACATATCGGTCTTCTTAAAGATCTAAATAGATTTTCTCACCTCAGAGTCATCTGGAGCACGTAACGATTAGCTTCTGTCCCTCTGAACCCTGAGTGACAATCACTCTGCAGTGAATGAGATGCAGTTCCCCCCCCTCAGTCTTCACTTCATCTGCTCTCTGTCATTGATGATCGTTCTTTGCTTCTTTATGGAGCATTGAGAAAGGAAGTATGATCTGAGTGGTATTAGTAGATATGTGGAAAGCTAATGGAAAAAGACATAATAAAATGACCTAAACTATTTAATTAACTACAGTCATTGCCAATCTTTAAATATTTGTCTTGTCCGTGGTGGACAATGTTACTTGAAAGAGGTTAGGGTTATCCACAGCTTCAACAATGGAAACTTTGAACGTTGAACAATGTCCCCAGCCTCCACAGGGATGTACAAAAAGCTCCGCCGGAGGTGCAAGTTGAAAGTCTGTTGGACAGGGGCCTCCTCCAGATGTTCCCATTTACCCGTACCACCCATTTGGGCTTACCAGGTCTGTCCAGAGTCCTCCCCCATCCCCTGACCCAACTCACCACCAGATGGTGATCAGATGACCGCTCCGCCCCTCTCTACACCCAAGTGTCCAAAACATACGGCCTCAGATCAGATGAAAACATTTATAAAATCAATCATTGATCTTCGGCCTAGGGTGCTCTGGTACCACGTACACTTATGAGCACCCTATGTTTGAACATGGTATTTGTTATGGACAATTCATGACTAGCACAGAAGTCCAACAACAGACAACCACTCTGGTTTAGATCAGGGAGGCCATCCTCCCAATCACGCCTCTCCAAGTATCTCCATCATTGCCCACGTGTGCGTTGAAGTCCCCCAGCAGAACTATGGAGTCCCCTACTGGAGCCCCATACAGGACTCCATTCAAGGTCTCCAAGAAGGCAGAATACTCCGAACTCTTGTTTGGTGCATAAGCACAAACAACAGTCAGAGTTTTCCCCCCCAGCACCCGCAGGCGTAGGGAGGCGACCCTTCCAATCAAACACACCTAAAATCCTATCAATTGTAGTTTGATCTAGGTCAGTGGTTCCCAAAGTGGGGTCTGGGGTTCTAAAGGGGTTCCTGAGGGGGTCTATGGGGTCCCCAGCAAAAGGGAGAATTACTATTTTCACTATAATCCAATCCATTAGTTACACCATGATCAGAATGTATTACTATTTTAATCATGGATTTAATTCACCTATTCTGTCAAATGGGGTCCCCTGGCCGAATGAGTGTCAGTTTGGGTGTCCTTCACTGGATATAAAAAAGTTTTGGAAACCACAGTTCTAGGTTATGGTATCAATGGCCCAAGTTTTATTGGTATCCAATCGGCCTGAAAAAGCGATGTTTAATATTCTAAGACGTGCTTTAACACTTACTGTAATGAACAGTTGAGACTAATCCACACCCACAATGTGAGTTTAAAAAGCCCCCCCTTAAAATGTATGTAAGAGCATTTTGTTGTGAGGATAACTTGCAAAATTAATAAATTAAAACTCTGTTTTGATTTCAATAAGTTATTTTTAAACTTAAACTTAACTTTAAACAAAACTAAATGCATTATATTTGGAAATCATACTACAAATACAGATGTTAATTAGTAATTGATAAAAAAAACAATCAAAAGAGTCTATGAAATTACATTTCTGGGGGTTGAACTTGAATCCAAACTGTTCTGGAAGCCCCTTATTAAATATCTGTATGAAGATGGCCAGGAGTATACTAACTAATAACTACATATTGATCCAAAATACATTACATACTCTGTACTGCACACTTTTTACAATATTTGTTATATTGTGTGGGAGTTTGGGGAAATACTGTACCTAGAAAAATATTTGCACATTGCAATAAAGAGCAATCAGGATAATAAATCACATACATGAGCATACTAATCATCTGTTTTTAATTCACATTTGTTGATATTTATGGACATTGTTACATTCAAAACTGCACAATTTATGTGTAAAGTTAAAGAAAATAATTGATCATGTAACATGCGCCCAATGTTGAAGGAAAGAGCCGGGGACATCATCTAAGAGGACATTATGAACTACTGTTAAAAGCACGTGTGTTTCAGTTTGTGGGGTGAGATTATGGGATGGACTGAACAATGACATCAAAAAGAGCCATAATACCATTTAGTTGAAAAAAGGATTATAAAAATCATTACTGGACCAGTACAGAAAAGAAATCGAAACATAGGAATGGAAATGTAATGCAAAGGTATTGTTGTATAAGAATTTGCATATCTTTTTACTTTGCTATGAGATGATTTTGTGACATAGGGGTCATTTCAAATTGCTTCCACCTGCTCCTTCTCAAACTAATCCTTCGAGATAAATAAATTAAATGAAACAAGATAACTGGACAAATACATTTCACGTATTAGAGCCGCATTAGAAGCATATTTTGTATTTTTGCAATATATGGTTTGCTATATGTCCATTTTACGTTTTACATCTTTTCAGCAGGAATCTTCTTAAAAAATCTAACAATCCCTCCTTTGATTTGAGGCAGACTCAGGCCGTAAACTAGAGGGTTATTAATGGGGGGATCATCAAATACTGTAAAGATAAAACAACTGTGATGATAGGATTCTTTTTATCAACCTCAAATCGAGTCAATGACAGCTCACAGAAGACAGAAAGAGAATAGGTGGTGAATGTGATGATGTGAGGCAGGCAGGTCTGGAACGCCTTTCCTCTGAAATCAGACGAGCTTCTCCTGCAGACAAGAAGGATACGGAGATAGGTGTACAGGACAAAGGAGAGAGGGATGAAGATGATTGTCACCACAAGAACTGACCTACTATGTTGTTCAGTTATGTCCACACAGGAAAGCTGAACCACAGGCCAGTTGGAACAGAAAATTCTGTGCAGTTTATTGCCACACAGCGGTAATCGGACAGTAAGATAGAGCATGAAACCCACACCAAATACAGGGTAGAGCACGGCAAAAATTACAAGCTGTGTTACCATCTTAAATGTCATTTTACTGTGATAGTGTAAAGGCTGGCAAATAGCAACAAGTCTATCATAGGCCATGATGCCGAGGAGAGTCAGCTCACATGATACATAGGTGTAAATAACAGATACAGTGGTGTGAAAAAGTGTTTGCCCCCTTCCTCATTTCCTGTTCCTTTGCATGTTTGTCACACTTAAGTGTTTCGGAACATCAAACCAATTTAAACAATAGTCAGGACAACACAAGTAAACACAAAATGCAATTTGTAAATGAAGGCGTTTATTATTAAAGGTGAAAAAAATCCAAACCATCATGGCCCTGTGTGAAAAGTGATGGCCCCCTAAACCTAATAACTGGTTGGGCCACCCTTAGCAGCAACAACTGCAACCAAGCGTTTGCGATAACGTGCAATGAGGCTTTTACAGCGTCCTGGAGGAATTTTGGCCCACTCATCTTTGCAGAATTGTCCTAATTCAGTTACATTAGAGGGTTTTTTGAGCATGAACGGCCTTTTTAAGGTCATACCACAACATCTCAATAGGATTCAGGTCAGGACTTTGGCTAGGCCACTCCAAAGTCTTCATTTTGTTTTTCTTCAGCCATTCGGTGGTGGACTTGCTGGTGTGTTTAGGATCATTGTCCTGCTGCAGAACCCAAGTTCGTTTCAGCTTGAGTACACGAACAGATGGCCGGACATTCTCCTTCAGGATCTCTTGGTAGACAGCAGACTTCATAGTTCCTTTTATCACGGCAAGTCTTCCAGGTCCTGAAGCAGCAAAGCAGCCCCAGACCATCACACTATCACCACCATATTTTACTGTTGGTATAATGTTCTTTTTATGAAATGCAATGTTCCTTCTACGCCAGATATACTGGGACACACACCTTCCAAAGAGTTCCACTTTTGTCTCGTCGGTCCACAGAATGTTGTCCCAAAAGTCTTGGGGATCATCAAGATGTGTTGTGGAGAAATTGAGACGAGCTTTGATGTTCTTTTTGCTCAGCAGTGGTTTTCTCCTTGGAACTCTGCCATGCAGGCCATTTTTGCCCAGTCTTTTCCTGATGGTGGAGGCATGAACGCTGACCTTAACTGAGGCAAGTGAGGCCTGCAGTTCTTTGGACGTTGTTGTGGGGTCTTTTGTGACCTCTTGGATGAGTCGTCGCTGCGCTCTTGGGGTAATTTTGGGCGGCCGGCCACTCCTGGGAAGGTTCACCACTGTTCCATGTCTTTGCCATTTGTGGATAATGGCTCTCACTGTGGTTCGCTGGATTCCCAAAGCTTTGGAAATGGCTTTATAACCCTTTCCAGACTGATAGATCTCAATTACTTTCTTTCTCAATTGTTCCTGAATTTCTTTGGGTCTCGGCATGATGTGTAGCTTTTAAGGATCTTCTGGTGGACCTTACTGTGTCAAGCAGCTCCTATTTAAGTGATGCCTTGATTGTGAACAGGTGTGGCAATAATCAGGCCTGGGTGTGGATAGAGAAATTGAACTCAGGTGTGGACAACCACAGTTATAGTATGTTTTAACAAGGGGGGCAATCACTTTTTCACACAGGGCCATGAGGGTTTGGATTTTTTTTCACCTTTAATAATAAACACCTTCATTTACAAATTGCATTTAGTGTTTACTTGTGTTGTCCTTAACTATTGTTTAAATTGGTTTGATGTTCCAAAACACTTAAGTGTGACAAACATGCAAAGGAACAGGAAATGAAGAAGGGGGCAAACACTTTTTCACACCACTGTATCTGAGGTTTATTCATAAAGTGTGTAAATGTAAATGTGCTGTATTTATATAGCGCTTTTCTAGTCTTAGCGACTACTCAAAGCGCTTTTACATCTACAGGAACATTCACCATTCACCATTCATACACTGTGGCCGAGGCTGCCGTACAAGGTGCCACCTGCTCATCAGATATACACTCACACACATTCACACTCTGATGCACAGCATCGGGGGCAACTCGGGGTTCAGTGTCTTCACAAATTTCACAAAGTCATAGTATAATAAGTCAAAGTATTCATAAAAAATCATAAAAGGTCACAGTATAGCATGTTAAAGTAATAGTATAATATGTCAAAAATTCATAAAAGTCATAGTATAGTATGACAAAATATTCATTAAATGTCATAAAAAGTCATAGAATAGTATGTCTAAATATTCTTGAAAAGTGGTAGTGTAGTATGTCGTAAAAAGTCCAAATTTATAGTATATAGAATCTAACATCTTCTGGAGAACGCGGGCATTGATCCCACTACCTCTCGCATGCTAAGCAAGCGCTCTACCATTTGAGCTAATTCCCCTTTTCAAGTGTAGTATGTCGAAAAATTCATAAAAAGTCATAGTATGACGTGTCAAAAATTCATTAGTCATAGTTTAGTATGTCAAAAAATCATAACAGTCATAGTATAGTATGACAAAAATTCATAAACTTTCATAAAAAGTCATAGTATACAATGTCAAAAATTCATAAAAAGTAAAAGAAAAATCATAAACAGTCATAGTATAGTATTTCAAAAAACTTCATAAAAGTCATAATATAGTATGTCAAAAAATTCACAAAGTCATAGTATAGTATGTCAAAAGATTCATAAAAAGTCATAAAAAGTCATGAAGTCATAGTATAACATGTCGAAAATTCAAAAGTCATAGTTTAGTATGACAAGAGTCATGGTATAGTATTTCAAAAAATTCATAAAAGTCATAGTATAATAAGTCAAAATATTCATAAAAGTCATAAAAAGTCATAGTATGGTATGCCGAAATATTCCTAAAAAGTCGTAGTGTAGTATGTCGTAAAAAGTCCAAATTTATAGTTCTTGTTGTAAAACAAGAAGAACCTAAAGTCCTCTGGAGAATGCGGGTATTGATCCTGCTACCTCTCGCATGCTAAGCAAGCGCTCTACCATTTGAGCTAATTCCCCTTCTCAAAAAAAGTCATAGTATAACATGTCAAAAATTCATAAAATTCATAGTTTAGTATGACAAAAAATTATTAAAAAGTCGTAAAAAGTCATAGTATGTCAAAGAATTCATAAAAGTCACAGTATAGTATGTCAAAAATTCATAAAAAATCATAAAAAGTCATGGTATAGTATTTAAAAAAAGTCATAAAAGTCAGAGTATAGAATGACAAAATTCATAAAATTTCATAAAAAGTCATAGCATACTATGTCAAAATTCATAAAAAGTTTAAAAAAATCATATACAGTCATATTATAGTAAGTAAAAATATTCATAAAAGGTCACAGTATAGTATTTCAAAAACTTCATAAAAGTCATAGTATAGTATGTCAAACTCATAGTATAATATGTCAAAAAGTCATAAAAAGTCATAGTATGGTATGCCGAAATATTCCTAAAAAGTTGGTAGTGTAGTAGGTCGTAACAAGTCCAGATTTATAGTTCCTGTTGTAAAACAAGAAGAATCTAAAGTCCTCTGAGAATGCGGGCATTGATCCCGCTACCTCTCGCATGCTAAGCAAGCGCTCTACAATTTGAGCTAATTCCCCTTCTCGAATAATGTCATGGTATAGTATGTAAATAAATTAAGAAAAGTCATAGTATAACATGTCGCAAATTCATGAAAGTCATAGTATAGCATGTCAAAAAATTGTAAAAGTCATAGTATGTCAAGAATTCTTAAAACCTCGTAAAAAGTTATAGTATGCCGAAATATTACTAAACGTCGCAGTGTAGTTGGTCGTAACAAGTCCAGATTTATAGAATCTAAAGTCCTCTGGAGAATGCGGGCTTTGATCCCGCTACCTCTCGCATGCTAAGCAAGCACTCTACCATTTGAGCTAAATCCCCTTTCCTAAAACTGTCATAGTAAAGTACGTCAAAAATTCATTAAAGTCATAAAAAGTCATAATTTAGTATGTCGAAATATTCATAAAGTCATAGTATAGTATGTCAAAAAAATTATAAAAATTCATAGCATAATATGTCAACAAATTCATAAAGGTATAGTATGACAAAATATTCAAAGAAATTCATAGTATAATATGTCAAAAATTCATAAAAGTCATAATATAGTATGACAAAATATGTATAAATGTCATAAAAAGTCATAGTATAGTATGTCGAAATATTCCTAAAAAGTCGTAGTATAGTATGTCGTAAAAAGTCCAAATTTATAGTTCTTGTTGTAAAAGTCCTCCGGAAATGCGGGCATTGATCCCGCTACCTCTCGCATGCTATCTATGTTGTTCACTACGTATCTTTGCTCACATACTAGACTAGTTTTACTGGGGGAATCCCGGATCACTATCTTTCCCACTGAACTCTTTGGTTATGTTGTCTCCCATATATGGGCATGCTGCTTGCCTACACTTCCAACACACACAGGGGGACACGGAGTCCGGAGCTAACAGCAGAATGAATTATGGACATAAAGTGGATAAATCTTGGATGTAACAGTTTGGATTTAATGCTCAACGACCCTGAAAAAGGGCACAAGTTCCAGGCTGGATAGAAAATCATCTGTAGAGGCTAGAAAGACCCGAAGAGACCTCAGCAACCGTTAACTCGTTAGCTTTCAGCCGCAACAATCGGTAATTTTCTATCTTTTATGGTTATTAAATGATTCAACTATGAATCAGAGGTGTTGTCTCGTGTCCATGGTAAATGTTATTCGAACAAAACTTTTGCGAGGAAAAAGACAATACTTTATTGAAAAATGTCAATACTTTATTAATACAGTAATAGATGAAAGTATGATAGATGGCCCCCCAAAGACAAAAACAAATGAATTAGGAAATATATGCAGTCGATTGGAGCTAATGATATTAAAGGTCTAGGTATTCGGTGGAAGGGTTTAATTGTTTCTGCAGAGAACAATCAAAATGACAAGAACAGCTTTCACATGCACAAAGTTACAGAGTGACAAAAGTTCTGGTGAATACAAGCCGTCATACAATTCTTTATATCCAGTGCCCCCAGAGGAAAACCAACCCTTGTTAGGAAAAAGTTTAATCTCTCACATAACAATCAGTGACCTCAGGCAGACAGTCGGAGCTCTTATGTATTTCTGAATCTGCCCCTCGTGTGTCCAAGTTTCTTGACCGGTCATTCTATCTTAGCTGAAAAAGGACATCTTGTCTCTTGGATAGGCTCTGGTCTCGACCTGGGACCTGCTATGATAAATATAGCTTTAGACAACAGTTTCTGTCAGGCTCCACGTCATCTATTCTTGGTGGAAATGGTGTGGAGTCATAACAAACCCAGTTGTCTCCCATCAAGGAGAAACACATATATGACAGATACAGAAGTCATATATTCTGAGAGGCATTAGAGATCTTATTATGAATAAATAATATGAACATCATTGGTTAAATGTAATTTTCCCATTACAAGCCGTATTGTTTTCAGGTCCGGTACAGACCAGAAAGAAGAATGTCATTGCTGACTTTCTATTTAAGAGGGAGGGTGTGTGACGAAGTGGGTTTGCTCACCACTTGTCCCAAACAGGCCATTATAAAGTAGACACACAGTCACGTTAGTTTCAGTTCCATTTTATTAGGTTGCAAGTTGAAACATGGTTTTCCCTGTATTGATACTTACAATTGTTTGTTCCTTTGTTCAGTTCCACCATGCAAGACAATTGGTTGGGGAGGGGCAGGCCTAAGTATTTCCTGTTTTATAGGATAGGGTGGTCATTGATGACATCACCGGGCCAAACCAAGTAGAGGGTTTCCTTTTGTATAGGAATGTTTATTTTGGTTGTTTTTGGTATTGTACTGTGCTGCCAGGAACATGTGCCTGTTATTGCTGCTATTAGTTTATGTGCCACTGTCTTTAAGTTTGATGGGTTAATTATCCGTGTACTGCAGACCATGGAAATAAACTAATCACCTTTGAAAATGTGCAATGTTTGAGTCTGCCCACCTACCACAATCTTAGCCACTCTGGCTAACTCTCCACAAATGTGTAGAACTAAAAAAGAAGACTATGTGACTGACTACATTTCTTTGTTAGGTTTCCCAGTGTGAGAAATGTCAGCTGAAGATGGCCTGTACTATTAACGACAAAACCCAGTACGACCCCATAGAGGTGAATGCTTGCATCCCCTTTAATAGGCATAAGCATTTTCTATTACATGAAATTTAACGATCTGTTGGGCTTTACATTTCAGGTTTCTGAAGCTTTTGAGCTCGTGGGTATGGACCTTTTGGGGAAGCTGGGAATAACACCTCGGGAACATACCTACATGTGTGTGATGATTGACTTTATGTCAAAATGGGTTGAAGTATAACAAACAAACAAATGGCTTGGTGGAGAAGGTGAATGGAACCATTCAAGGGTGACTATAGACTTATTTAATTTTATATCATGTCATATAATGTGTGAATTTTATAAATGATTGTTTTGTATTTCAGGGTCTTGAGGAAAATGGTGCAGGACCATCCAACCAATTGGGACTTGTACATCAAGCCAACTGTTTTTGGTCTACGCACGAAAAAGCAATCCACAACTAAATACACCCCTTTTTATTTGCTTTATAGGAGGGAGGCCCGCTGTCTTTATGTTTTTTTTTCTTCTTTTTTTCCTTCTAGCACTTGGAATGGCTTTGGCAACTGCAGTAACACGTTTCTTTCTCCGACTTTTGCAGATAAGCCAAGACAAAGTGGAGGCATTAGCCGCTGAAGAAAAGCCATGCCCTCATATTGCAGCTGTGCAAAGGGAGGTGTATCCCAAGGTGAGAGAAAACATTAAGGCTGCCCAAGAGAAGGTGAGGAAGAGGAAATGGTCTCTGGGCATGAATGACCATTTTGAGGTTGGGGACAAAGTCCTCCGTAAGAACATCAGGGAAGAGCAGCGTAAGGAGGGAAGATGGAGAGGGAGCTCCTGGGGCCGTACACTATCATAAAATAGAGGGCAAAAGTGTTGACCTGCTGGCCGCCAATGAGAAGACAATAAAAAAAATTAATCTGGACCAGCTGAAGAAGTTCATTGAGCCCCAGCCACGGATCCCCTGACAGTTGGTCTCGAGTCCCCATTCCCTCCCGTCTGTCAGTCTTCAGCCTGACTCCATCCCCCCCATCCACCAGGCCTCAGTCCCTCCAATCTGCCAGTCCTCAGCCTGACTCCATCACCATGAACTCCCCATCTGCTGTTCCTCAGTTCCCCTCAGCCCTCAGGGTCTCCCCAGAGGAATGTAAGTATTAGTTGTACTCTAATTTGTGTTATTTCTCTATGCCAAATGCATAACCCCTTTTTTTATTTCAGTGATAGATGAGATTTGGTCAGGAAAACGGCAAGGTGTACTGTGGAGCAAGGTGGGGCCTTATAAGTTATTTTTCAGGGATCTGGAAAATCTGGCCCCAGAAAAAGAGGTTGAAAGTGAGGTAAATGAAAGTGTCAGATCTTCTTGAATGCATGTGTAAAATGGTTTAATGGTTGCGTATTGCCAATGCAAAAATACAACTGTGGTCTTCAAGGTGATGAATGCTTTTATCCATTGCACTTTGGAAAAAGTGAGAGGGCAACTAGAGAAGCAGCTGTTTTATGTGGACTCATTCCGGATGACCTCAATATGGCAAGGCTCATACAGGGGACTAAACAAGGTAATTATTGTAAACAATTGTTACATTAAATGGGTTAAAAAGGTTAATGCAATGCACGGGTTCTCATGTGTGTATGCTCGTCTTTTCAGCTTGACATCAGGACCTATGATGTCCTCACTGACACTGTATGTGACCGACACCACTGGACACTTGTGGTGAGCAGTACCTATACACTGGCATTGCTTTAAGAGAGGTATGTGTAAGAGTTGGAACTTAGTTAAGATGATTTGTTGATCAGTCCCCTTTTCATTACTGTGAAGGTCATATATCCCAAGGAAATACGGGCCCTGTATCCTGGATCCATTGGTGATACCCCTGATGGCATTAAAAAATGCCAGGATGTCACAAGGTGAGTTGGAGGCTAATAGTGATGCCATAGACCCTTTTCTACTCCAAACTGCAACAATGCATTTCCATTCCACAGATCTTTCATGAGGCAAATACAATGGCACTTTTCCAGATGGTCCTGTAGCACTGTTGACCATCCCCGGCAGCCAGATGCTACATCATGTGGGGCATTTGTCTGCAAGGTATGAGTGAATCTGACTTCATCTGATACAGCTAATTGATGGCTTCTACTGATTGTACTCTGCCATAGGTATGTGTCTCCTCTTTTTTTTTTTTTTTGTTATTTTTGGGGGGTTTTATCCCTTTTATTTTTAGAGAGGACAGATGAAGATGTGAAGGGGGGGAGAGAGACATGCAGCAAAGGGCCACAGGCCGGATTCGAACCCGGGCCCGCTGCGTCGAGGAGCAACCTCTGTATATGGGCACCCGCTCTACCCACTGAGCTATCTGGTGCCCCTGTGTCTCCTCTTTAAGGTGTATATGTGTCCTCTTGAGATGAGAAATAATGTTGCATATTATCTGTTAAACAATTTGGAAAACCTGTGCAGTGTGTGTGCTCAAATATGGCTTCTTGAAAGAAAATAAGGATTAAAATATGAAATACTAAACAGACATAATTATTCATTATGTGCTAACGTTAGCGCCATCAAGCCGCAATATTGTGCTGTGAATTAATGCAGAATGCCAAATCTGTTGAGTTGTCTTGGTCGTGCGGCAAATGCAACGTACAGTAAATATATTCCCATCCATTTAGATTGAATATGGTATTGGTGACGTAAACAATAAAGGACTGGATTAAAGCTGATTCTGGTTCCCAACTTGGCCCCAGGTGTGTCTGTTATAACAGACGGAGACGACTTCTCTCTAGCTAAGTTTCCATCCACTTGTCAATTGAATTACAGTATCTGAAGTTCAGAAAAAAAAAAAAATGCAAATAAATGCAAATAAAGCTGTGAAACTGTTGACGATCAAGATTAAGATCAACGTGCAACCTAGCTAACAGGTGAAGAAAACACCAAACCACTAGCTAACTTACTCTAAATGTGCAAGAACTGTAGACTAACAGGCTTAAGTAAACTGTCAACATAAATTATATGACTTACAGTTCTCAAAGAGGCACACACACAATCTCAGCTGATTATCCTCCAAACAGCTCTTTTTCTTCTCTCACTTTTTTCTCCGTGTGGCACGCACCCGTTCGCGGTGTGAGGCGCGTGTCCACGCTATTCTCCGACATAAAACCTCTTCTTAGAAACTAAAGTAACGAGCCAATTTTGTAAAATGTAAGGAGTAGAAAGTACCGATATTTGTGTTGAAACGTAAGGAGTAGAAAGTAAAAGTCGCCACAAAATAAATACTAAAGTAAAAGTATCAGAAAAATCTACTTGAGTTCAGTAACGAAGTATTTATACTTCGTTACTTCCCATCTCTTGTTACAACAGACTTATAGCTAGCTACTTACCTACGTTAACCACGTCAGCTCTATTAGCCCCGCTGCTAAACTCTGGGTAACGTTAGGTAGCCAAGAATGACAGTAACCTTAGCTAACTAACTTGACGTTAGCTACATAACAACAAGAGTAACGCACTCCGTTTCAGTCAGAGCTCAGTTGACTTTGTTATTTGCTGAGCAAATTATACAAATACGTTACATACATTCATGTTGTGTTGCAGAAAAAAGACGTTAGCATGCTAACAACGTCAATCAGCTGGCAAATGAACTTACTGTTAGTGCGGGCAAGAAGTCCTTCAATGGTGAAAACAGTGAAAAATGTGCTGATATCTCTCCCAATCTCCGTATCTCTCTGTAAGCCTGAACCTTATTCTCTCCCCGAGTAGCCAAAGCTGTCAGTTTAAGAATAAAGCACCGTTAAACTGAATGCACGGTAATTTATACTACGCGCGGTCCGCATATCAAATATTCAAGTCAACCAATCACGGAGGGGGTGTGAGCATTATTTCACCTAACAGAAAACCACATAAAACATATCTTAATTATGCATTTAGTTTGTAATAGAATGAATTTCTTTTTCATAAATGGCCACTAATATAATATTTGACCATCTTTGAATTTCATTTCTTTTCTTTTTTTTCTTTTTAAAATCTAATTCTGTGCATTTTTCTGCTGCTGTCAATCACCTGGCACCTTAAAAGAAGAGAAAAGAGATTCTTTACCGTGATCGGGGGACAGCGCCCCCATAATCGCTTTTACGGAGAAAAATTGAATTACTCCATTCTTTCATTTGGACTGGTGTAATGTTGTCTAGGCATTGCATTTTAACAAATGTTATTTTTTGTCGTTCTGGTGTTACCCATATGGCTTAGCATTTGCTGGTATAATTGCAGACTTTCAGAAAGACCATTATAGACAGCCTATATGTCATGGTTGGGGTACGGCTGGCCGTGAGTATTGTTTTTTTTTTTCTTTCCCTGCATTTCTTTTCTGTCTTGTTTTGTTTCTCCCTCTTCCTCCCCCTCGCCTGTCCGAAGCCAGCTGATTACCAACACCTGCCGTCAGTCTGCCAGCAGCAATCATCTCCTCCACACCTGCCTGTCATCACCTGCTCCCGCCAAGCACACCTGCCTGCCATCTTCATCAGCCACAGTATTTCAACCCCGGCCCTGCTCTCACTCTTCACCTGATCGTTGCTTCAGCTACAGTGGTGATACTATGTTGCTTAAACCTCCTGAGGTTTCCCAGTGCTTTTCCTTGTGCTAGTTCTATGTGCTCACCTCTCCTGTGCTTGTCTTCCAGTCATCCTTCCCTCCGGTCAGCTGGCTTCGGACCCCGGACCCTCTCCCTCGGCGCCCCCTCTTCATCCCGGCTTTTGTACCAGCATCTCCACCAGCCTTCACTCCTCTCATCCGTGTCTCCTCGTGTCTGCATTTTCCCTCGCCTCTCCAGCCTTGGCTCCTCGGTCCCCCGACGCCTCCTCGGTCCCAGTTACCCCCTCAGTCCTCCAGTCCTCAGCTCCAGTGTCCACGTCCGCCTCCTCACTCTCTCTCTCCCCTGGTTCCGCAATAAACGGGTTCTGTGTGAGCTGTGCTTTTGAGTCCACCTTTCTGTCCCGTAACACTATAGGCCTATATAGATATTTTTTTATACATCAAGGTTAGTTCATTAGCTAGCTAATCCAAAAAACACATGGTAGGTTAGCATAATTGCTTTGGAAGTAGGCAATTTAGTGACTAACTTGGATGCCGTTCGGGTTCTAATTGTGATGTGCCTTGATTTGGCTAAATATTAGTGTAAATGTTGCATGCTGAAATGTATAATTTTTATTTTTTGCTCCATTTGTTCAGATGGCATCGCCAATGAAACTGCCGTCCGTTCAGGACCCAGATGTAGAGAGGACACGGCAGGCCCTGCAGCTGTGTGCGGTAGGTTGAATGGTTTTAGTGTGCTTTGATTCTTAATAATGTCTGCATGTCATGTCAGCTGCGTGGCATGACCGTTTTATTTCAGCTCCCATGTTAAGAGCTTGTACACTTCCTGCGTGACACATGCTTTCTAGAAATAGCAACAATTCCAAAATTTGTAGTACAGTGAAAAGGTTCACAAATAATTGCAATTGACATAATAGTCTCTTTCAGTCAATTTATTTAATACTTTTTTAAGAAATATAAAGTTTAATTGAATCCCATCTTTTACTTATATTGCTGTCATGTACCATAGATAATGTAATAACACAGGTACACAGCAGTCTGACGTAAACCACACATCTTAATTATCATAACTCAATTATAACATTTTAAATAACAATACAAATATAATCACTTATATATGCATTTTTGCATGTCTAAACAAGGGCATATAGTAAGATATGTGCAATGTAGTAGCAGTGATATATACTGGTAGTAATAATAAGAATATATATATATATATATATATATTATATATATACATAAATAAGACTAGTAAGTATAAGTATGTGCAGGCTAAATAGTATGAAGAGCCGTAGAATATGGCTATGTATAGAGCTATCTCACCAGGTCTCTAAAAGTTAATTTACAATTAAAAAAATAGGACATAACATAATTACAAGTAAGCCTCAATATAGCCAAAATATTTTAAGCTTAAAGAATAAGAGGAAGGATGGATCCCCTTATTTTTTTTAACATCAGTACTTTGATAATGAAAATATTATAAAGATAATAGATCTGATTAAACCATAAAACAAACAAAATATAAACACATCCAACGATGAAAAATATAATTAATTCAAGAAATTGTTCCATGTGTTCCATTAATTGTATAAAGTGCTTGACCATGCAGTCGTATGACAATCTTTACTTTTTTGGAATTGCAGTATGCTTGCAACGACCCTGAGGTTCCCCGGCACACCCTGTTCACCCAATTGATGGGTGCCACAACTGGCATAATGGCAGTGGTGTGCCGGGAGAATCGCCAAAGGAGGGCTGCTGAGAGCCGGGAGAGGTGGCTCCAAAATAAAGTGGAGCAGCTGAAGAATGAAAGGAGGCTGCAAACGCCAAAGTGCAACCACTCCAGCAAGAGCTGGAGTTGTTCCACATTACTGCAGCATTGAATAGAGATGGTAAGTATTTAGTTGCACTACATATTGTCACAGTTATGACTATGATAGTATGGATGTTCAATACTATCTGTTCAAAAAAAAAAACTTGAGTAATGTAAGTGGGTGGCCAGACCAGTAACAAAAACTTAACATAAAATAGACTATTAATAACACAATGGGAAAACATCCCTTGTTACAGTTGCTCAAAACAAAATCACACACATCAAAATAATAATATGTAAAGTGTTAAAATACTTTATTTAACCAGGTAGACCACTGAGAACTGATTTTCATCTGCAATGGCAACCTGGCCAAGTAAAATATGAGCGTACAAGACAACATATTGTTTCACATACAATAAAATCCAATATTACAGATTACAAATAAAGTAGAGATTTATTTGGTATTATAACAAGGAAGTTAATGGATATGTAAAAGTTATAAAGTAATAACAATAAATAAACATGAATCACTAGTGACATACCATACTGTAGTAAGACTCAGCGTACAGTACATGTGCATTGGTGTCTGTAATTCATAAATAAACATGCATTTTCCTGCATTTCCTCAAGTGATAGCTCATGTTACATGGTTGTTAATCTTTTAAAAGGATAGGCTATTATGATATGTTGCTCAAAATCAACTTAACAAATGTTTCTAGCAGCAATACAGATATTTACCGTCCAGGAACGGACATTATAAACACCACTATACAGGATCGGAAACTCACCGACAATTTAGCACATGTAGTGTGTGAAATAGGTTTTGTTAATAGGGTTATTAGAAGATTATTTTGATACACAAAGCTTACTTTTATATTGATTTTTTTTGCAGATGCAGCAATGGAGGCAGAGGAAGGAGAGGAGGGAGAGGAGTGATGTTGGTGGACAACTACTTGTTTTTTTTCTGTCATTTTTTTACACTTTTCTTTTTCTTTTTTCACTTTTTTTTTTAAATAAAGGTTTTATTGATAATGAGTTTCACATGGTATTGTTTTAATTGAAGTTGAGGTTTCCCAAACCTAGCATCATACTGTGTTTCAAATCAACTAAAAACCTTTTTCTTAGAGAAAATACAAACACTCAGCCTTTTTTTTTAATTTTTTATATTTATTAACAAATACAATACAACCATTCAGACATTGCAATTCAAAACATGAAGTTCTAGTAGGGAAATTGCAACTTATATAACATAAGATCAGGTATCACGGTAAAAAAAAACAATGTAACAAAACCATGAGGTAGACAGTGTAGTAATAATAAAGAAATATAAAGGAAATAAATATGACAGATTAGCAACCACGTATATATATTGTGACAACAGGTATTCTTAATTATATCAGATATATTTGTAGATTTTTATTTGTATCTAATTTAAGAGACTCAAAATATATGTCAATTCAATTTGGAATAATTTAAACAAGGTCTTGAATTGGAAAATTTAGATTAATGTATATGAAACTTCCCTAATAAAATAAAAAGATTAACAATATTGCAAATATTTCTATCTTTACACTCAAAATATGTAATATGTTTCCCTTCAAGTGTGATTCTATGTGTCGTTTTAGAAACCATATAATTTTCAAAACTTTTCCAGAATGTAAATATAATAAATATATAATGTATAATAAAATATAAAATGAACAATCATAAAGAGATGAGTTAACCATTCTTGCTCGATCTTACAAAAACTGCAGTGATTGTCAACTGGCATGAATATCAAGATAAATAAATTTGTAGGGTATGTTTTATGCAATATTTTCAAACGTAATTCCCTCACTTTGTTCCAGATACAATATCTAAAAGGAACCAGCCATGTGCCAGTTAATAGAAGTTAGTAGAAACCGTGCTTGATATCTGAATGCCCATTCAGCCCAATAAACACCAAAGTCTTGTCTTCGGTTTAAACCTTTAATTATGGTTCTACGTTTAAGTATGGCGATGCAGCATGGCCCCAAAGAGGTGTTGTTTTGGTTGGTGTTGAGTGATTTCACGAAGATTTCCCAATAAACTCTATGAGGAATTTTGCACCGTGTTTTGCAGATTGCAGATTACACACATTTTCATGTATTTGTGTGCACGTGTTGGCAACGCTCCTTAACCTATAGTAGCCTACTAACGTAGCTACTTCATGACAGCTAGCTACTATCCGGTTAACAGTCAGCTAGCACGTCTGTGCGCTCTAACTTAGCTAAATGTTTTAAATCGCAGAATACTGAAGTAACGTTGCCGTTGTTTATCGTGTAATGCAGCTTACAGTAGATGGCAGCTGATTAGACGACAAAACAACAATAACAGGTTTCCTAATGTAACTTCTCTACGGTAACATTAAAAATACATACAATTAGGGCAAAAATGCATCCCTTTCTCTATTTCCCTAAGACAGTGAACTAACCAGCAGGAGTAACCGAGCTCCAGCAGCTGGTTGCTAGTCTTTTAGCTCGTGATATACGTTTCAGCTTTCAGGGCCAATGACTTACGCTCCCCCAATAAGAGGATCCTGACGTGTTGTTTCATGTTTCCTCTCTGTTTGACAGAGAGGAAACGCTGCAGTATTACACTGATAATTATTTTTATGTTAATGTCTAATTTTGAATATTTCCATAACCGTCATAACTAACCATAGACCGTTAATATTAATGGACAGAGCATGTGTGACGTCACCCATCGGTCTGTAGAGATCTGATATGAGTCGTCGAGTGTGTGGTTATGGGTGCAGCCATCCTGGTTGTGGAGCAGCAGCAGACCTAACAGTAAGTATATCTTTGTCCCATAGTTATTACATAGAACGAGTCACATTGTAAAGTAAATGTATCTGAAGTTACCATGTAAATTGTCTGTAACGTTAGCTTGCCACTTAGCTAGCTATGATAAAACATGCTAACGTTAATTTTCTGCAAATCAAATTTTACTCTTCCGTCAGCAAAATGCAAATCAGGGATTGGCTAATGCTTATCATTATCAAACGCTAACTATTAGCACATGTATAACCAAGTTTCTTATAATGTTTGGTTAACTGTAATACCCATAATGCACCAATAATGTCCTGCTACTGTTTGCCCCGTCAGTTTTAATTTTTGCCACATTTAGCCTTGACATGCACGTTGAAGTTACTTCCACACTTGCAGCACTTGTCGAACCAAATGCACTGTCCATCAACAAATATACAGTCTGTGAGAGGCCAGAGAGAGGTCAAACAGTTGTGTGTCCGATGTTTAATTCGTTTTGTATTTCTAATACACGCAGTAAACCTATATTCAATGGTCTTCTTTTCATTTTTTACCATGTTTATTGAGCCAACCTAAAGGCCATTAGGTGTTTAGGGTATTCAGGAGCTGTTTAAATGAAGTAGGCAGGACTAGACTTTAGCTTGCTTGTCTTTGTAGCAGAGATCCGCCCGTTACCTCATTTTTTTAAGCGTTGTACTTTTCCCTTCCCGATGAGTGAGGGAACTGTCACCCCTTTATTAATATTTTATATTAACTGTCTAAGTCCATGTTGTGGGTAGATGTAGCCAGAAGTTAAGCCAGTTGCAGTTGGTAAGAGGGGATATTTATAAGACCTAGAGTACAGCCGATAAGGCAAAATAGTGTTTACAAAATAATGGAATTAATGAAAGACAAAACAATTCCCCCAAAAGTAAAAGTAATTGATTTGACACTGTTTCTCAATGACCTAAGACATGTCATTCCAGAGAACATCCGACAGACTTCCGTCCTATACCCTCTGTTTCCCTCATGCTCTCCTCTAGAAAACATTCAACTACCTACCTATATAGGCCTGGACCCCACCCCTAAAACTGGATCATACCAATTTTACACGTAGGGTGGCTCAGATTACTAGACAGTTAAAAGGCTACACACAGCCAAAATGAACCTAACATACTAGACATTCACACCTTATACGTACAATTCACATTACCAATGAGGAACGGCTAGGTTAACAGTGATTTTAATTGATCATTTAACATAAAATATGAACTCACTAATCAACTTATAAACAGGCATCAATCCAGGTCTGTCTTTGAGGGCTAATTTAGTGTTGGGGAAATCCTTCTATAAACTGACAACTGACTCCATGATGAATTAACACAGCGTTTATTCTTGTGGTCAACAGATGAAATGCGTTTCCGAGCAATTCTACATGCACGGACCTGATGGAAACTTGTCTAGTACAGAGGTTCCCAAAAAGGCACTTAGACAATATTGTGCTCAAGGTTATATTGGTTCCCCTTGTGGGGCCTGATTGGTCAGCTATACTGTTGCTGGGTTACAATCCCTGCTCTGCCTCTCCCTTCTTGCATGTCTATTATTTTCAGTTATCATTTACTTCACAAGACAGCTATGTCCACTCCCTTCTAAGTTGGTATGTCCTGTTCTCTGAGTTATCAGACCGTCCTGAACTTCAGTGTCCTTGGCCTCACCATCTCCTCTTCTGTGCTCACTGTAGCATATCTGACTAAGATAGCCCTGTCTGTTCTCTCCCTCCTTAGCTGTAACCCAGCTGCAAAGCATAATGTATAATATGTCACACATACACACACTCTTATTTAGTCTTTGGTTAATTCAGTATATACTTTAAGCCAGCTTTTACGTGGCCGTTCCTGAGTGCCCTGTTCATCACCACCTCAGTCATTGTATTATTTTCCACAAATTCCCCCTTTTCGCACCTACTAGGTGCGAACACCTTTTACACTAACTGCAGTGCCTCAACGTCCTCCCCGTCCTCTGGCATGGTGAGTAATGGCAGCATCCCAGCGGAATAGGGAGGCGGCGCTTTTTCTTTGGACAAGGCAGTGGTGATGACGCGGGATGTCATGGTCCGCAGGCAGGGCACACAGCAACACCCACAGGTAACTAGAATAGCGAAAAAAACAGCAATAGATGTCAACAAGCAGTGATAAGATTCTTCCATTTGCCAAAAAAGGTTGTCATCCACCCCTCCAATGGATTTGATACACCTGAGGCGTCATGCATCTCCTGGGAAAGGGCTCGAAGTTGGTTCAAAGCCCTGGTGACCTTCCCATCCGGGGCAGTGTTGTTAGGGATGACCGTACAGCACATCTCTCCGAACATGGAACAGACTCCTCCTTTTTCAGCCAACAGCATGTCCAGCGCCATCCTATTCTGGAGCGCCATGAGGGACGTTGGGGCCGTCTGCTCGGCCAGGCCTTCGATGGCATCCCTAGTTGCATTGCTCAAGCGTAAAACATTATAATGCACAAAATTTATCCTATCTACATTTTTGCTGGGAGTGACGGGGAAGATGGCTGAAAGCAGTGGTATATTCTCAAATCCTGCGGCTATTTGATCTGCCAATTTGTATTCATTCGGGACACCCCTAGGAACTCCTATGCTGTCTATATAGGTTGGGGTTCCCGCCCATGGATCAAAAGCCGGGCCTTGCATACTACGGGCCCTGCGCCTTCTCTTTACGGTCAGTTGCACAGCCTTATGGTGGGTATAGTGGACTCTACTCCCCACCAAAGATATGGGCATAGCTAATCTAACCATAGCACAAACTCCTGACGTTTGATTTGGGAACTTTATCTGGGAGTACAACCTAAGACCACCACAATAGTAGAATAGTCCTATTCTAGCCACTGGGCCTAGGGCTGTTTTGTTTTGTACAGTTGTATTACACCAGTCTGGGGTATATCACCTAGTTTGATTGTGGGCTTGCTTGATCCGGTGAGATTGAAACAGTGATATCTTGCACCCTCCCCCTTTATGGCGGTAAAATACCCTGGTTTTTCAAAGCCTGGGGGAAAGAGGGATGCTAGGGTAGTACAATTGCGGGAAGCTGTCTTAGAGTGTGTGAAGTTCAACATGCATGCATATCCTGCTGGGTCCTCATTAGGAAACAACGGGGCCGGGTTAGTGAACATGACTGGTCTAGCTGTGGCACAGGCCACGCACCCTTCCATGTGTTGTTCTTTGGCATTCTGTATTAGCCACCTGATCCATAAATTGTCCTGGCCTGCACCTGCTGATAACTCTAACACATCTTCCACCCTCATTTTAGAGAAGTCCTGCACTATTACGTCTTCCTCCTTCAGGGGGGGTTTTACTGTAGTCTCTGCCATGTCAGTGTCATTCTGTGTGTGCGTGAGGGGATCCAAAATATTTATCTGCAGGGGGGTTATCTGGTCACTTCCTGCTATCCATACACCTATGGCTAACATCCACACATCCTGACCGTTCCTGCTCCCAATTGCTCTATTTACTGACAGGGTTATGGGATTTTTCGTGGGGTCTGAACTATAGTCCCGCTGTATAGATAATATCTCCCATTCATCTTGTTGTACCCACCAATCTCTTTTGTCTGTCAACCTCGCCCATGGTTTCCACCCTCCTGTTGTCCAACCCGCGTCATACCAGCTGTTACAGAGACTACCTTTCACCTGTCCGGAAGCGCTCCTTTCACAGTCCTCTACCTTTTGATAGTCGTCACAGATGTACACATCTGTGTTTTTGTAGAAACTATTATACCCCCCGCAGTCTATAGCCTGACACAAATCAAAGGTAAATGACGTGGTTGAGTCTCTCACATAGGGGAGAGTCAATCTGGCACCGCACCTTGGGGATGGGCCTTAGTGTGTTGCTTCACTACTGCCCAAACTGCTCTTCTTCTCTCTCGTCTAGTTTCATTTCCTTTGTTACTGAGAGGTGGTTGGACACTACCGGGTGATTGTTCTTTGTGGTCTCGGTCCCCATACGCATGTTCCAACCCCAGAACTAATGCTGCAACTCCCACTACTACTACTACTGCTAGGACAACTGTTGTCTTTTTCCCAAACCCCATTGCCTTCCAAGTTATGGATGTACTATGCGGGGCTGTTCCCCGCCAAAACATCTCTTCCATCTATACATTTTGGATTGCTTTTCTAATTTCTGCCAATGGGCGGCTAGGAGGTGCGGCTGGGGCACAATGTGTCAGGTGGTGCCAAGGTGCTCCTTTTTTACCTTTAACCTGGACCGAGTGTGAAGTAACCTCCCCCACTTCGTACGGCCCGGACCACCTGGGGTCAGTCCACTTCCTCTTGTGAACTTTGACCCTGACCCAGTCGCCTACCTTGACAGGTAGTGTTGCTTCCTCCTGCGGTTTCCTGTTCGCCAACTGGACCTGCGTAGAAAGGGCTGAAACCAGAGATGTTAGCTTTTTCATATAGTCTGTCATTTCTATTTGCTGAACATCTAACATTGGCATGTGGCCTCCATCTAGTGGAGGTCCTGGCATTTTTCTCCCTGTCATTATTTCATGTGGGGTCAAATGTGTTTCTCGTCCTTCTGAGGACCTCATAGCCATGAGGGCCAATGGGAGCGCTTCTACCCATGTTAACTTGCTTCCTGCACATGCCTTGGCTATCTTAGCCTTCAATGTCTGGTTTGCTCTTTCCACCATTCCCTGTGACTGTGGATGATAAACTGATCCGAAGGCATGAGTGATTCCCAGGGCCTGTTCTACTTCTCTTAGTAGTTTGTTGTTAAAATGTGTGCCATTATCTGACCTTATTTGCCTGGGGACCCCATACCTCGGGATGAGTTCAGTTTTGAGCCATTTCACCACTGTTTTTGCGTCCTCTTTTCCGGTGGGAATGGCTTCTACCCACCTAGAGAACCTGTCTACCATCACCAGAAGATACCTTTTCCCCCTACCACATTTTCTGCGCCCATATCAGTATAATCTATACTGATATCTTGAAAACAAGCTGTGGGGACTGGGTACGCTCCTTTTAGTGTGGTGTATGGTTTCTGAACATTATGCTCTCCACACACCCTGCATTCCTGACAAAAATGTGTCACCATGTCCCTCAAATTGGGGTGCCACCACAGCTCAGACAGATTCAGGAGAGTCTGTTTTCTTCCTTCATGTGTTGGTCTGTGTGCCTCAGGTAGCAACATTCTGCACATCTCGGCTGATGCTGCTATCTTTCCTTGATGAGTGGTACATCAGTACATGTCTGTCTCCCCCTTTTTTCTGAAATAAAATGGCATTGAGAAAGCCATTGTTTTCAGAAACATCCATATGAAATGGGAGTGAGTAGTCTGGGGAGGTGAGTGTCTCTGCCCTTGCTAGGGCACTTTTGAGGTCAGAGAAGGCGGCCTCGGCCTCTGTTGTCCATAGGAGGGGGGCGGTGAGACAGCGATGAGTTCTGTTGGTATAGTCAGGGATATGTGAGCGGCTGTATCCTGTGAGGCCCAGAAAAGACAGCATGTCTGCAACTGTGAGGGGCTTCTGACTGTTGGGGGTTCTGTGAGACTGTCATTTGTTTAGCTTTGCTGGGCTTGGGCTTGTTTAATTCTTCCAGTTGTTTCTTTAACAATTGAGTTTGTAGTCTTTTTAATTCATCTTCTTGTTGCTCTGCTCCTTTTTGGTGTTTTGACAGGAAATGACGCACATTCTCGCCCCATGTTGCATCGGTCATTGTTTGCAGGCCTACTACTCCTCCTAACTGTGTCTGAACTGCTGTGGGTAATCCCCTAGTACCCCATGGCGGAACAGCGCCACTGTGGCGGCGGACTGGTCCCACGGTTCCCTCATAGCACGCTGCCAAATCTTTTTTGCTCTATCTGCATAGGCATCAAAATTTTCATCACTTAGTCTTTTTAAATCATGCCATGCTGCATGATCCCCAACTGTGGGATACATGCGGTGCAGCTCAGCCCAAATGCCAGGGGTTACTGCTGATGCAGGCACTGATGCGGGAACAGTGGGTCCAGCTCCCCCTCTGGTGAGGGCAGCACTAGCTTCATCTGCTCCCATTACTCTACCCAATACTGCTCTGAGATCTCCCAAACACAGCTGCACTCCTGCTGTAAGACTATTGAAAGCTGTGAGGAAATGCTCAGCCCCTCCTGTCAGGGAGGGGAGTTTTGCACACAGAGAATCTAAGTCACCAAAACTGTAAGGGGTGTACATCAACAGTCCTCCTCCTCCTCCTACTGGGCGGAGTGGGCATTGTAGCCCCGCCTCTGGTGTGTGGCGCGTCTGCTCTCCCTCACTGAGCTCATTTACTGTTAGACGCAGCTGCTCTTGCTGCTTTTTATCTCTCTGAACTCTTTGTTAAGTTTTTCCCTTATTCTAGTTGATCTTCGCAGCATAACTTCGTCAGGGTCCTCGTTGGTAAATTTACCTTTAAATGTGCCTGCTACAAAAACGTCTTGAGGACTTTGTGATCTAGATCTGGGCCTGCGTTTATGTCGTTTTTTAGTCCTTTCCCTAGAGCTGGAGCTTCTGTCTGTTTGCTCACTTTCCTGCTGCTGTCTGACTGTTCGCTATCTTCCTTACTTCCTGAGTCTTGTGGGGTACTATGGTGAGGTGGACTGGGTCCTTTTACTGACATGTGAAAATGCTCTGGATTTGTTGGCAAAAAGACGCTGAATATGGGGTACTAGCTTTGCTTGGGCCGGCTGGGACTGTAGCCGCTGGTTGTGGTGGAGCCGCTGCTGCTCCCCCTGGCGCTGACTGTACCATTAAATTTAGATAACATTCTAAATCCTGTACGCGGCCCTCTAATGCCGGTATCAATGGGTCCTGTGGTACGTCTATTTGTAATGCATTTGGCTGTAAATGGGCAGTTACCACTGGGGCTTGGACTGTGGGTTTTGATGCCGTTGGACCTGTATACGGCGGCGGTGGAGCGGAAATTCTTAGGTTTCTTATGTCTGGATAAAAAGGGTTTGTTGGCGGGGGCGCCTCAGCGGGCAGCGGGGTTTTCTCTGCGCTAACGGTTTTATTCTGTTCAGCTTCTGTCTCAGTTTTTGGTGAACTTTTGTCATCTTGTTTTGTCAATCCCAATTGTTTCTGTATTGCATTTGTCATTTTCAACCCCACCCCATATTTCTCTTTCTGCGCTTCATACTCCATCTGCTTTGGTTTAGTCAATTTAAACCATTTTCTTTTCTTTCTCCTCTGCCTGCCTTTCCGCATACTCCAACTTACTTTTTTCATACTTCACTATTTCATTCACTTTCCGGGGACGGCGCCTTCTCCCTCAATCCATCCTCCTCTCTCCCATTCTTTCACAATCTCTTTTGCTACTTTCTCCTCTCCTTACTGCCATACTTTTCACTGCCCCTACTAACACTTTACCATAAGGGGTCGTCATTTTACAACAAATAAGCAGTGAGAAAAAATCCAACAAGCCAAACCACAACAAAAATCACACATGCAACAACGAACAACTTTTTCATTAAGACTCCATCTAGAGCCTTTTTATGTACATCTCTATAATCTTTACAACTTAAAAAGTGACCTCTCACTCCTTCGCACAAATACACTCGCGGTGGACTCGTAATATTACAATGACAATCTGTTAACTGCAACTCTTTTTCAGGATGTTCACACAGAACCAAGGGTGGCAATTCACAATCACTCATCTGAACTATCTGTCCTTAGCAGTCTCCTACCTCGTCAACCATCTGGACGTATTTTCCTCTGACTATTTGTCCCTTTTCCTCTCCTACCGCCACCGTATTATTCAACAATTCTCTTACAACTCTCTAGTTGTTTTTCTCTGTTTAATCACATCACATGCCCCAACATTTCATCTGTTTATATCCCTTTAATTACAGCACATTCAATCAATACTTTTCGCTTAAAACAACACTTACGACAGTTGAAATGTGATCACATCAATTTAGTTTTCAGCCAATAACAGAATTTTGATTTTAAACAGGCTTCTGCTTACCTTTTTGTTGAGAGCTCTCAGTGATCACACCAACGCATCGCAGTATCGCCGCTCAGTCCCCTTCACGGGCTGCGGGATGTCAGTCGGTGGCTGAGCTGAACCGGACCGTGGACACAATGCCAAGGTCCAGTTGGATTCCCCTGTCCAATTACGTTATCACGTCGGGGGTCACAAATTGTTGGGGAAATCCTTCTATAAACTGACAACTGACTCCATGATGTATTAACACAGCGTTTATTCTTGTGGTCAACAGATGAAATGCGTTTCCGAGCAGTTACACGTGCACGGACCTGATGGAGACTTGTCTAGTACAGAGGTCCCCAAAAGGCACTTAGACAATATTGTGCTCAGGGTTATATTGGTTCCCCTTGTGGGGCCTGATTGGTCAGCTATACTGTTGCTGGGTTACAATCTTGCTCTGCCTCTTCCCTCTTTCTTCTTATTATTTCAGTTATCATTTACCTCACCAGACAGCTATGTTCACTCCCTCCTAGTTTGTATGTCCTGTTCTCTGAGTTATCAGACCGTCCTGAACTTCAGTGTCCTTGGCCTCACCATCTCCTCTCCCGTGCTCACTGTAGCATATCTGACTAAGATAGCCCTGTCTGTTCTCTCCTCCTAGCTGTAACCCAGCTGCAAAGCATAATGTATAATATGTCACACATACACACACTCTTATTTAGTCTTTGGTTAATTCAGTATATACTTTAAGCCAGCTTTTACGTGGCCGTTCCTGAGTGCCCTGTTCATCACCACCTCAGTCATTGTATTATTTTCCACATTACTCAACAGTTACTCACTACTTGAGTAGTTTTTCATCAAGCACTTTTTTACTCTTACTCAAGTAATTATTTGGACGACTTTTACTTTTACTTGAGTCATATTCTGAAGTAACAGTACTTTTACTTGAGTACAATTTGGGCTACTCTACCCACCTTTGCAGTTAGGTAACCCAAACTACTGAGTTAAGGTTATGACAAGACTTTGATCATGAATAAAATAACTGTTGGTAGAAGGCACACTATTTGTGTCTTGAGACTAGATTTGGTCACAAAGCCTGTACAAATAATGCTTAAAAACATATTTTCAATAAAACACCTTGTTGTCTGTGTCTCATGCCCAAACCCACTGACATGGCAAATATTTTTAAGGATTAGTATTTTCCCAAAACCTTGGCCTTTGTATTTCTTAGCAGAATAAGTGCATTGATGGACTATTTTCAGCGGCGGATTAATCCATATTTGGTGCCTGCAGCAGGCGGGGTGTTTTCATGGTAGTGAAGGTACATTTCACCAGTGCAACAGTGTGGCTCACTGATGTTTTAACCCTTGTGTTGTCTTCGCATTAAACATGAAAAAAAGTTATCGCTCTTTCTGACATTTTTGTCACTTTTTCAGTGTTGTGGGTGCTTTTTTAAAAGTTATTTGCTAATGTGACATTTTAGCTTATTTCATAAGGCCATTTTTATGAGATGAAAAAACCTGAAAATGGGTCAAAATTGACCCAAGGAAACACGAGGGTTTAAAAAAATAGTTTTTAGACAACATGGAGATCTGTGGCTCTAAAGCAGTGGTTCTTAACCTGGGTTCGATCGAACCCAGGGGTTCGGTGAGTCAGTCTCAGGGGTTCGGCGGAGGTCAAGACACACACCGACTCATATGATTTGTGATGACACGCCCCGCTTGGCCATCATCAGAAGGGTTCGGTGATGCGCATATGAAACTGGTGGGGGTCAGTACCTCCAACAAGTTAAGAACCACTGCTCTAAAGCTTGATTTATGGTCCATTTTTACGAAGGTATGCTGCTAGGTACGGTCGTAGATACGGTCGTAAATACTTTTGTAGATAGGTTTGTAGGTACCGTTGTAGGTTGGTTTGTAGATCCGTTCCCTGGTCTGGTAACTTTGCGTCTCCCCCGACTCATTCCTTGTTCTCCTTCTCCGTGAACAACATTCATTCATTTATAATTATATACAGGAAAGTTAGAAAAAGTAACTTACTACCATGTAAAAACGGGCCTGACTCAGGGTTAAAAACTGGGTTTCAGCAGGTTCCTGTTCTGCAGAAACATAAAACATGGTTACAGCACGTCAAGACAGACATTACTACAAGACATTGATATGGAAAGATAAAATTTAGACAACTAAAACAACAATACAGTACATAAGGACAAAGACATTTATATAAGACATCCGCTGGGCTAGACAGATACGGACAGTGCAAACAAGGCTGGACAATACATGAGCTAATTCATAAATTAATGCGTGCAGGTGTAACTGTTAAGAAGTTCTGATGTGATACGGAATTACATTCCAAATCTTGGTATATGTATAAAAAAAAAAGATTTCTGACCAAAGTTGATAAGTGCTGTGAGACCGACCTAGTGAGGCGTCCTGGTCTCAGGCGTCCTGGGTCTCACGTGGGTCGGCCTGTGAGACGACCTAGTGAGGCGTCCTGGTCTCAGGCGTCCTGGTCTCACGTGGGTTGGGCCTGTGAGACCAAACCTAGTGAGGCGTCTGGTCTCACGTGGGTCGGGCCTGTGAGACCGACCTAGTGAGGCGTCCTGGTCTCACGTGGGTCGGGCCTGTGAGACCGACCTAGTGAGGCGTCATGGTCTCACTTGGGTCGGGCCTGTGAGACCGACCTAGTGAGGCGTCCTGGTCTCACGTGGGTCGGGCCTGTGAGACCGACCTAGTGAGGCTCCCTGGTCTCATGTGGGTCGGGCCTGTGAGACCGACCTAGTGAAGCTCCCTGGTCTGACTTGGGTCGGGGCTGGGAGACCGACCTAGTGAGGCTCCCTGGTCTCACGTGGGTGGGCCTGTGAGACCGACCTAGTGAGGCGTCCTGGTCTCACGTGGGTTGGGCATGTGAGACCGACCTAGTGAGGCTCCCTGGTCTCACGTGGGTCGGGCCTGTGAGACCGACCTAGTGAGGCGTCCTGGTCTCATGTGGGTCGGGCTGTGAGACCGACTTAGTGAGGCTCCCTGGTCTCACGTGGGTCGGGCCTGTGAGACCGACTTAGTGAGGTCCCTGGTCTCACGGGGTCGGGCCTGTGAGACCGACCTAGTGAAGCTCCCTGGTCTCACGTGGGTCGGGCCTGTGAGACGACCTAGTGAGGCCCTGGTCTCACGTGGGTCTGGCCTGTGAGACCGACCTAGTGAGGCGTCCTGGTCTCAGGCGCCCTGGTCTCACGTGGGTTGGGCCTGTGAGACCGACTAGTGAGGTGTCCTGGTCTCACGTGGTCGGGCCTGTGAGGACCGACCTAGTGAAGCTCCCTGGTCTCACGTGGGTCGGGCCTGTGAGACCGACCTAGTGAGGTGTCCTGGTCTCACGTGGGTCGGGCCTGTGAGACCGACCTAGTGAGCGTCCTGGTCTCACGTGGGTCGGGCCTGTGAGACCGACCTAGTGAGGCGTCCTGGTCTCACTTGGTCGGGCCTGTGAGACCGACCTAGTGAGGCGTCCTGGTCTCACGTGGGTCGGGCCTGTGAGACGACCTAGTGAGGCTCCCTGGCTCATGTGGGTCGGGCCTGTGAGACCGACCTAGTGAAGCTCCTGGTCTCACGTGGGTCGGGCCTGTGAGACCGACCTAGTGAGGCTCCCTGGTCTCACGTGGGTCTGGCCTGTGAGACCGACCTAGTGAGGCGTCCTGGTCTCACGTGGGTTGGGCATGTGAGACCGACCTAGTGAGGCTCCCTGGTCTCACGTGGGTCGGGCCTGTGAGACCGACCTAGTGAGGCGTCCTGGTCTCATGTGGGTCGGGCCTGTGAGACCGACCTAGTGAGGCTCCCTGGTCTCATGTGGGTCGGGCCTGTGAGACCGACCTAGTGAAGCTCCCTGGTCTCACGTGGGTCGGGCCTGTGAGACCGACTTAGTGAGGCTCCTGGTCTCACGTGGGTCGGGCCTGTGAGACCGACTTAGTGAGGCTCCCTGGTCTCACGTGGGTCGGGCCTGTGAGACCGACTTAGTGAGGCTCCTGGCCTCACGTGGGTCGGGCCTGTGAGACCGACCTAGTGAAGCTCCCTGGTCTCACGTGGGTCGGGCCTGTGAGACCGACCTAGTGAGGCTCCTGGTCTCACGTGGGTCGGGCCTGTGAGACCGACCTAGTGAGGCGTCCTGGTCTCAGGCGTCCTGGTCTCACGTGGGTTGGCCTGTGAGACCGACCTAGTGAGGTGTCCTGGTCTCACGTGGGTCGGGCCTGTGAGACCGACCTAGTGAAGCTCCCTGGTCTCACGTGGGTCGGGCCTGTGAGACCGACCTAGTGAGGCGACCTGGTCTCACGTGGGTCGGGCCTGTGAGACCGACCTAGTGAGGCGTCCTGGTCTCACGTGGGTCGGGCCTGTGAGACCGACCTAGTGAGGCGTCCTGGTCTCACGTGGGTCGGGCCTGTGAGACCGACCTAGTGAGGCGTCCTGGTCTCACGTGGGTCGGGCCTGTGAGACCGACCTAGTGAGGCTCCCTGGTCTCATGTGGGTCGGGCCTGTGAGACAGACATAGTGAGGTTCCCTGGTCTCACGTGGGTCGGGCCTGTGAGACCGACCTAGTGAGGTGTCGTGGTCTCACGTGGGTCGTGGCCTGTGAGGCCGACCTAGTGAGGCTCCTGGTCTCACGTGGGTCGGGCCTGTGAGACCGACCTAGTGAGGCGTCTGGTCTCACGTGGGTCGGAAAAACATGAAACCAATGAGAGGGTTAACTTTCCACAGGGGAGACGCTTTCTCTCTCCGTCTACACCTCCAGAGTCCGTACTCGCTCCGAAGCTAACCCCATCACTCTCTCTCTCGCTCTACCACACACACACACACACACACACACCACACACACACACACACACACACACACACACACACACACACACACACCACACACACACCGGCGGCTCTGCTATTATCTTAAAGAGAGGCCACATCCGCAGGCTACAGGCTCATCAATAATAAATCTTTTGACACACACACACACACACACACACACACCCACACACACACACACACACACACACACACACCACACACACACAATCTTTGTAAAAGTGCTGGTTTTGAGTCTTTCATGGATTTGTTGAGATTCCTATACATACAGACTATCAGTATTTATATTTTGTAATACGCAACACATGATAAATAAAAACTAAGATACTAAAAGGAGGTTGGCACAAGGCCCATATACGATTAGGATCATATTCTATAACAGCGCCGTTGGTGAAACATACAGAAATAAAACATCAGTAACATATCATGGCTTCTGAAGCTAATGCTCAATTCTTTTAGTCGTGCTGGCTGTGTGGCTCTCTGCAGAGAAATGTTTTGCGAGTCCATCACTTTGGTCCAGACCGAAATATCTCAACAAGAATACCACGGATTTCCCTGACAACGTTACACTCATCTATGCTGCCATGAATAATAATCCTGATGTCTGGTGGAGATTAGCACAAACTGTGACAGACACGCTGCATCATTTGCATACCACAAAAGCTCTTAACACTAACCAAGCACAATGAGCAGGGGCAATTCTAGGATCAGAGCTTTAGGGGTGCTTGCACCTTCTGAATATAATTATTTAAAATCATTTTGATCCATCCTGGTAGAGGAAACACTGAATGATGGAACTAGAAAGACACCAATAATTCTGAGAATACTTCAATGCTGAGCCACAGGGCCATAACTACAAAGGCAATGCTAATGTAACAAATGAATTCAGATATCCTTCTATGGAAAAGCAGACATTTCCAAAATGCAGTATCAGTAACTTTGAAAGCAAGAGATTCATGCAATTTTGACTAGTTGCTGAGAGCAGTATGTTGGCTTTATATTCTGAGTAAAATGTCTCTATGTTGTATTATTCCTAGAGCAGAACTCCTTAGCTCACAATAGATTGAACTCAGATCTTTTTTCACCTATTTTTAATGGGTGCCGGGATATATTTGAATTGTAATATAAGCAGGGCTGTAGTATTCGAGTCCGGTCTTTGACTCGAATCCGGACTCAAGACCATTTGTCTATGGTCTCGGACTTGTCTCGGACTCGCTAGTATTTGGACTCGGACTTGTCTCGGTCTCGGCCACTGGTCTTGCCCAATATGGCTTTTGGGCTTTTGGTCTTGACCGAGTCCAGGTGTATTTATTATGTTGATAATAATATTGGAGGGAAAGTGAAACCCAAAAGTGTCGTCTTGAGACTGTCATCCATAAGACCTTTTTTTCTGTCCTGGACTCGGTCTTGACTCAGACTCAACCTTTTTGGACTCGGTCTTGTCTTGGACTCAAACCTTTTTGGACTCGGTCTTGTCTTGGACTTGAACCTCTTTGGACCCGGTCTTGACTTGGCCTCGACTAGTCCTGGTCTTGGACTTGTCTTGGACTCGACTAAGGTGGTCTTGACTATACAGCCCTGAATATAAGATATTCCTTCTATTTGATCCATTCCATGGTGACACATGCCAGAAGAGCATGCCTCTCATAAGCACAGTGCAGATTTAACAGATCCAGCACGAAGCCTGTTGACATACAGCAACAGGTTTTGCCCCCATGGTGGAGCAGCAGCTGGATAAACAGCTCGAGGGGTGCCCGGGAGATGCCAGGGTCCTCTTTGTGCGTTGGGCTGATAACAGACAATGTTGTAACGTCCTGAGCCAGGACAAAAAAAGGAAATGCCGGTATGCGTGGCAGACGGCCTTGCCTATTAGAGTCAGTCTATGTGTGTGGTGGATATCTGTATGTTGTAGTACTGGATACATATTCAGAATCTGAATCCGCTTTAATGCCTAAGAAGTGTAAACACACAGGGAATTAGATTTTTTTGCTCTTAAGAAACATACCAGGAAATATGGCTAAAATGAATGCCAACCAAGCTGAACAAGATAACTTGTTGTTTTAATTAAATGTATTACCCTCGTGTTGTCCCCAGGGCCAATTTGACCCGTTTTTTAATTTTTATTATCAGGAACTTGGCAACCAAACTTTCAACCAAATTGCCTAAAAATAACATGGATGCCACACAATGTTATACAGGTAAAATTAATGATAACTTTCACTGGATTTTGTTTGTTTTATTGAATTTTATGGCATTTTAAAAAAGTGACCAAAACCTCGGAAGAAATGACAAAAAAAAGAGACAAAAAGCGCTGAAAAAACCCCCAGAGAAATTGCTTTGTATAATGTAAATATAATGTAATGTAAAATAAAAATTAGGCTACGAATTAAAAAAAAGCAAAGAAAACAAACAGCTAAAACATCAAAAAAAGCAAAAGATGATGGCTGATGGGAAGACAACACAAGGGTTAAGGATCTCAAAATGAACGTAATAATAATAACGAGTTCACACAAATCCTTTTAACGCCACACATTTTCTGATGCGCGTTTAACAGTGAATCATAAATAACAAGGCTCTTTTAAGAGCCACTCACCTCATTACTTATATTTTTAATTTGATCAATGATCATTAAAAAAGCAGCTCAAGACACCCAAAAAAGAAAAAAAAACAGATAAAGCAAAGGGTGTTCTGTATCAAAGCCCTGTCTCATGGTTCTCTCCACAAGTTATTTAAATGTACTGTCGATGTAAAATAAGTTACCAGAGTCTGGAATACCACTTGAGCCTTAAAAACTTATAAATATCCCATAAAGTTCATTTAGAACAGATTCAGAAATGTAACTATGGACAATCATGTGATCAATGAATACATGTTTTAATTATTGACAGGCCATGTATATTTATATATACACACGCATAAGCATTAACATATGTATATAGACATACACATCTCGTGATGGTGTGTCCTGGGGTTGATGGTGTATCCGGGGCGTGATGGTGTGTCCGGGGCGTGATGGGGTATCGGGGCGTGATGGTGTGTCGGGCGTGATGTGTCCGGGGCGTGATGGTGTATCCGGGGCGTGATGGTGTATCCGGGGCGTGATGGTGTATCCGGGGCGTGATGGTGTGTCCGGGGCGTGATGGTGTGTCCGGGGCGTGATGGTGTATCCGGGGCGTGATGGTGTGTCCGGGGCGTGATGGTGTGTCCGGGGCGTGATGGTGTGTCCGGGGGCGTGATGGTGTGTCCGGGGCGTGATGGTGTGTCCGGGGCGTGATGGTGTGTCCGGGGCGTGATGGTGTGTCCGGGGCGTGATGGTGTGTCCGGGGCGTGATGGTGTGTCCGGGGCGTGATGGTGTGTCCGGGGCGTGATGGTGTGTCCGGGGCGTGATGGTGTGTCCGCGTGCGTGATGGTGTGTCTTGTGTCCGGGTATGATGTCGTTGGGTATTGGTAGGGGTACAGATTCAATTATTGGCAAATTATCAAAGATCAAAAATGTTATTAAAAGCTTAACTAAACAGCTGATCCTTCACAGAGATAAACACAGCTCCGTCGGGTCATGCAGGACCGCGGGGCGGTGTTCTCTTCACGCTGCAGAACTGACTGTCCCTCGCAGTCTGTTCCTGTCCTGTCTGGTTGCCGATCCGGACCACACAGTGATGGATGTGCAGAGGACAGACTGGATGATTGTGTACATTTGTTGAGGCAGGGTGGACTTCCTGAGCTGGCGCAGGAAACTCATCCTCTGCATGGATGGACGTTTTTAGCACGTTTTTTGTAATGATTTCAGACACGTGATAATTACAGCCAATGGTCGCGTTGCAATACACACCGGATTTTGAGGGACTTCTGCAGGCGGACTCTGAGACTCTCTGAAATCTAAATAATGGAAACAGCTGACCGTCTTTGTTTCATTGACACTCCCACCGCCGCACCATTTCCCTGTCCAAACGCAGCTTAACAGGTTTATGGCTTATGCAGAGCACGTCAGTTTTTCTCTGTAGAATCTAATGACCTGTGACTTGAATCCGGTTCCGTTCAAATCCGTCACTGGTAAAGAGCCAATGCAAAGGGTTAATGATTTCCACTTGAGTGAAAAGATAGAGTAAACTTTGAAAGGAATAGTGATGTCATCCAAAAATGTGACCTTTACCATGGCCACGTAGCAAACCTGTATGAGACTTGGCATGTGACCTAAACAGATCCTATATATAGCGTATATCTGGCGGAGACACTCTCCGAGCTTCTGCAGAGCTTGTGAATTGGCGCTGAATCTTTGATAAAATACATTTTATAATCAGGAAACAGTGTAGAGCGGCTTCCTTATCAAACACATCATCCAGCATTGCTGTTCACACACCACACGTCCTCAGGCACTTTTACCTGTCACACTGATGTGCCCGAGTCCAACCCAACCGTGCCCTGGCCCACCTCTTTCAAGAGCGCCAGGACACAAAGTGATCACACTAGTCAAACAAACTGGACTTTGGGGTCAAATGTGCACAGGCACGGCTTGACTAGGAAACGTGAGTACGCCCTTATTTTTCCCTGTGTGGGGTGCCTTTGGGCGTCCTGGGTGTGTAACCCCCAGCCAAACAGCATTTTCATTCACCACTGCCCCCTTTTGCCCCTCAGTCCGTAGTGAGTTGGGTTGGGAACCGGAGGGTCGCTGGTTCAAGTCCCCATACGGACCAAAGTATGGTGGTGGACTGGTAGCTGGAGAGGTTCCGGTTCATCTCCTGGACACTGCCAAGGTGCTGAACCCCCAACTGCTTGGGGCGCCTTTCCATGGGCAGCCCCCCCACTCTAACATTTCTCCTTTAGTGCATTTATAGGTACTGAATATGTGTGTGTTATTCAGTTCTGTGTGTAGTGTGTGTAATAACAACAGAGTGAAAACATTGTAGTTTCCCTTGCGGGATTATTAAAGTATAAATGATTTCTTTTATTTTTGTTGTTGCTGCTCCCATGGAGGTGTGTGTGTTTATCGGTGCCAACTACCCATTTGACACTTGATAAGTGTGAACATTGTTCATGAGTGCTTATCATTATGCATTAGTCAACGACCAGTTCAGACCGGAATTCTAATAATGGTAGATGCTTTTGCAGGATGCGTACATTTTAACCATATATACCATCCACATCAATAGATTCCCATAGGCTGGGAAAACCCTGGGTGCAGAGTTTCTTCCTCGGACCAAACTACTTCTCGTCTACTAGTCTTGGTTTGTTCATTTACAGCAACCCTAGATGGTTAACCCTCCTGTTTTAAAAAAGTTTCTCTATCCGAAATTTGGGTTTCTTTCAAACAAATTGTCCAAAAAAGCAAAGTGGATGATTCCCGCCAACGCCCCTCACAAGTTAAATCAATGAGTTCACTTCTTAAATTGAATTTGGGTGTTTTTTTTTGTCAATTTCATAGCATTGGGAGAAAGAAGTAATTGATAAAAGAACTTGTGTGACAAATGTAAAAAATAAAAATGTGAAAAAAGACAAATGTCAATAAAAGTGACTAAAATGTGGACAAATGTGAAAAAAAAAACCTAAACAAAGTGACAAAAATGTCCAAAAAAAGTGACAAATGTAAAAAGAAAAAAGAAAAAAAGCTTGAAATTTGGGAAACCCACAAAAATTACAAAAGGGTCAGAAAAAGTCGACAGACGTTGAAAAAGTGACAAAATCATTGGGGAGCAAAAAGGGTGGAAAAAGTTTTTCATTTAGAATTTTGACTCTGAAAAAACACAACACAAGGGTTAAAAAGGCTGATTAATGGCTCATAGCTTGTTTAGAGGGCTGAAAGGGACCACGTCTGAGTACACCCTGAGGGGGCTTTGACACCTGCCTCGTTGAGTCCAGTAGACTCGCACTAGAGTGGGTTGAAATCAGCTATCACACCTATGTGCACCAGAAGCGGTGTGTACACTCCAAAAGTCTGAGCCAAATGTCCCCTGTAGTCAGATGTGCTTTGCAGTCTGCGATGCGGTTCGACGTGCAAACTGTAGCAGCTCGCAGTGTTTCTCTGACAGAAATAGACAGCGGTGAAGCTCGCCCTGTACCCGCGTTTCCGTGGTCAACCAGCTGTTGCTAAAAGTTTGAGACAGACGCCGGCAGAGCAGAACGAAGTCTCGGTGAGCAGAGCAGACGTAGCCACGTCACACGTGAAACAATGTCTCAACATTTAAAGGAAATGAGTATATATAGTCCAGAGCACCTGTTTTTACTTTTTTGCTCCTCTCACGACACATTTAACCCTCTATTGCATGGTGTTGCCATATGGCAAATAGTTTTTTTCACATAAACCATATAAAATGCATTCTTTCCTGTTCAGTTGTGTAAATAGGTCTTTTATTTTCAAGTGTTATTAACTGGATGACTTCACATAACCAAGACATCCTGTTTCCCTGCCCCTTTTTCAGTATCAGCCAAAATGTAGTTGTTTTTCTGTTATCTGGGGTAAGTAAACTTTTCATTTTTATCATTTGAACCAGTTAAAACGCTATATTTGTTTTCTGTAAAAGGCTAAAATTAAATTGTTGCCATATATAAGTTGAATTTGTTTGGTATTTTTTTCAATAACAGCATGTTTTTGAAGAAATAATGGATTTTTTGGCACTTTCCACAAATGTGCATTGTTGCTATATTGCCAACAAATTACCAACTCCCCCCCCCCCCCCCCCCCATATTTTTAATTTATTTTTATTTTTTTTATTTTTTACAATTGCATTATTTAAGCAACCCAGAGTCATAAAACACATAAAGACATTTTGACCATCCCAAAAAAATAATACATGCAATAGAGGGTTAAGTGGCCAATAAGCAATAATAGTGATGCATTTTGCTTGGATTCTTCTCTGTGTGACACAAAACCAAACCAATGGTAATGCCCCAAGTTTACATACTCATCAACTGATTCAGAAGCCCTAAAATATATCTCCATTATGGTGCTGATCTTAAAGCATTAGGATGCTATTGCCCACCATCGGTGTCACATGAAGCTGTAAGACTGCTTCAGACCTCTTGCATAAGTTATCAGACAAGGATTATGTTTTATTGGGAGATTTAAATTGGGACTGGCTCTCGACGTCCTCAAAGGCACTTAAGGACCTCTGCAACGCTCCAAATCTGTCGCAATTGTTTATCTCCAACTCAGAAAACCTGGATGAGTCTCTATTGCTTGATGCTATTCTTGCATATATCTATATATATATACTCTCCAGTTGGAATACTTAGTAATATCAGTGATCAATACCTGTGTTTGAAGTTGCAAACAACCGAGCCTTTTTGCATGGTACATAGCGACCTTGACCTTGTCTGTGTAATTGCAGATGTTAACTTGGAATGAATTATTTTGGCATGTTTTATTTTACAACCTTCTAGGCTCTAAATGATAAGCATGCACCTCAGAGAAGATTTAGAGTCAGTGGTTCACCTTGTATGGTATTTCGGGTCAAATTGACCCATTTCAAATTTTTTAGTAAAATGGAACAAGTTACATTTTTCTACCTGGAAATCAATGGCCTTATCTCATTTTCTGCGATAAACATGTATTCCTGAATCAAGAAAATTATGTTTTTTCCCCATGATAAGAAAGATCACATAGTGGATTTTTAACACGAATGACAACAAAAACGAATCACACTTCCATTTTTAATTGTGTTCTAGTATGTTATCTCAATTGTTTGACAATTTGGTACAATATATGTCCAAATGTGGACAATATTTTACGGGTCAGTTTGACCCAAGGGATACGAGAGGGTCCCAAAAATGAAGACAATACAAGGGTTAAGATAACCAATGGTATAATGAATCTCATCCTTTATCAGAGAAAGAGATAAGGCATGGACCAAAACTGAACAAAGTAACGGGACTGTGTTAAGTTAGGACACAAATGCACTCCATATATTAAGAAAGATGAGTAAAAAATACATACATCAACAAAATAAACACTTCTTCATACAAGCAGCCATCTAACTGTTCACTTGAACTTTGCAACTTTGGTCCGAAAGTGGCTAAAATTGGTGTTTGATGTCATTTCCTGAAGTATCTTCAAATTCTTTATATCCCTAAAATCAGTACAACCTAAGCGTAAAAGGTTATGGAAGTCACCAAACCATAATATTTCATAATATGTCAGTTCAATTCCTGTGCAATAACCCAGCACCACTGTCTCTAATCAGCATCATTACCTGTTTACTGGTTCCACTTATTATTTATTCATCATTATCTATTTCAGAACTGTTCATGCTGTTCATATGGTAATATACTACTTATATAATAATATAATACTTATTTATTCCAGCATCCTTTGCACCATGCTCCATAAAAATAATTTATCATAAAAATCGTTTACTCCTGTTCAGTACACTATTGTCTCAACCTGTCTCTATTGTTTTTGTTTATAGTGTGCATATATTAGTGAGTATATGTGTATATATTAGTGTGTGTATATTAGTATATTTATATTACTCTGTGAATACATTGTGAGTAATATGATCCAAAGCCAAATTCCTCATATGCGTCCTCATACTCGGCAAATAAAGCTGATTCTGATTTTAAAGTGTTAACATTTTTGTCATAATTAAAATAAAATAAATTAGATGTTTTTATCATATTTTACTAAATAAAACAAAACCTATTGATCCAGAAGATTTGTCAATGTAGAAACCCGAGGACAGAGCGTGAAGGCGTTTTGATTTTTAATCTGCGATAGAAATGGAAACCGCCAGCTGTTTTAAACTGGACGTTATGTAACGTGATGACATCATCAGGGGCGTTCAACATAACAACGTGAATGCCAGCGGTCTCAGTTTTATGCGGTTTTTATTTTAGATTGATTCAAACAGGATCATGGAAACAATCTCCTGCGTAAGGCTGCTCAAATAGTATTAGGTAATATCAGCTTGACCACGTGATAATTAAGGCTTTTTTATGAAGTTTACATTTTTTCTATTTATTGTTGTATTTGTTTTGATCTTCTGCAGTTGTCACTGCTGCAAAGCCAAGTTTGCCAGTTTGTATTACCAGCAGCTAAGGTTACAAGAATTATGCCAAATTCCGAGATTCATGGCTAAATACAAGAAATGTAGTTTTTGCTTGTTTGTAACATACTGTGCTAGTTGCATTTACACCACACAATTTGGTCTCTTTCAAAGGTTAATCAGTTACAGTCTAGTGGATATACTTAATAAATGGTTGTATTTCTTAATATTGTAATTTTGATTCTACCATTGTACTGTTCCATGTACACGTGACACCCATCGCATTTCTGTTGGTCCTGTACATAACTAAACAAGGAACTGCTAACATTAGCATGCATAATCAAAATGGTTACATGCAAGTATACTGAGCAGTTATGTTTGCCGTTGTTGCACATATGTCAGGGGATCACCAACACTTTCAATTATCATCCTATGGAGAACATGAATGGAACCCCCCCCCTCATGCCAAGGCCGATGAGGGATGAGGTGGTGGGGCGCCCGAAACGTTGTGAAAGGGATTTTTTTGAAGCCGACAGGAAGCTGGATATGTGTCATTTATTAATAAAACAACAAAATCATACTCCAACAAAGTGCACAAACTGATCTGTCACCCGGAAATACAGAAAACTAAATTAAACTGAGATAAAACAACATCACAGCAAGCTGCCCAGTCCTGTTCCCCCCCCCCTCTTCTGAAGGCCCTTTTAACTCCTCAGCCTCCCTCCCACCTGCACCGGTGATTAAAGGGGGGGGGGGCTCACCTGAGAAAGCAACATCAACACTTTGTTTCTGAAATACCATTACATTTAGATAGAACAGTTACTGCTGCCATTATGATTTATACATATGTATGCACTCACAACAGTGGGCACCCTAAAAATTAAAAAAAAAAGCATTTTTACTGCAGAACTGTGTCACCTCTTGTTGTACACCTTGGGGGTTCCCAGCCCCTCCCTGCTTGGCGGACCTAACCAGGCACACCTGCCTGTACTCTCCTTGATTAAGCTGGTGAGCAGCTGATCCACCCCCCCCCCCCCCCCCCCCCCCCACACATCACAGGCAGAAAACACATTATGAACCCATAAACCCACTAAACAGGCCTATGTCAAATGAAAAAGTAGAAATAAACAACACTGAAATTAAAGATTAAGCAGATTGAAAATATTGTTAATTTTGGGAACAGATTCTAGCCTTTTCACACTCTCACTCTGTTTAACTGCAGTCCATTACAACACTTAATTCTGAAATAGAACATGTCAACCTGCTGATAATGCTACATGAAAACTCATCACCAGTCACAAGGATCATCATCTGGGAAAAAAAATTGTGTTAATCCATCCAACATCCTTGCAGATGTTCAACCACGGTACATGCCCACTTGATAATTGCTAATTGAATACACAATAATTGAACATTTACTTGCTGTCAGAATCATTCAGTTGTCTCTGGAAAATTGAATCCATAACATATTTGCTGAGCTATTTCATCATTGTCCTCCATCCGTCATCTATGGAGCCAGAGTGGCTAAAAATGACTACACATTTCCATGGGGTAATGGATTTGTTTCCTAATATGGCAAAAAATTCTGAGGCTAATATGTGTAGATCCCGTCATAGTAAAAAGTAAGTTCATAAAATTATATTTTTCATACACAATCTTTTGGTGAATAAAGAATACAATGCATATCTTACCATTTGAAAACCAGGCACTCTAATTATAAAAATATTGATCTCTGCGTGTCATATTTACCATGTCAGTTCATAACTAACTTTAAAAAATCCTTGGCCAAAACAGCCTGTCAGATTTAGTGTTCTACAGCTGTTATACCTTTTCACTATGTTTCAGATATAACACACAAGTAAGTATCGGGATTGGATTTGGTATCAGCAGACACTAAATATTTAAGGGCTCAGATTAGGATTGGGCCAGAAACACTTGATTGGGACATACTTACTTAAAGATATGGGCTCCTGTCCAATTGGCAACAACCATATCAAACTAGCATGCAGTAAAGGACCTATGACAAAGAGAAAAACTAATAACATCCCACCATCGATTCAATTTAGCGTTCTGTCTTTCTGTTTGATCTTATTTCAGGCCTCAACGCAGCATGAAGACATCTGATCCCGGGGCAGGATCTCCAGTCAGCAGACAGTGAAGACTAGTCGCCACTATGCGATGTGTGTAAGGGACCAGTGGCGGTGTTGTGGACCCAGGCGGGATGCTGCGGCTGACGGCTGGTCAGTATGACTTTGCTGGACTTGTGGCTGTCGCGCTCTATCCCCATGTGCCTGCTCCTACAGAGCCTAGTCCTCATGGCCCTGTGCTTCCCCTCGGCCAGCATGTGTCCAAAGGGCTGCATCTGCCAACGTGACCCCCACCTCCACGGCCTCAACGTTACCTGCAGTCAGTCCCGCCTCAAAGAGATCCCCTCCAGTCTTCCGGTCGACACCGTCCTGCTGAGGCTGGACCACAACCAAATAGGCGCAGTGCCCGATCAAGCCTTCCACGGACTCCGGCTTTTGAGGGAGCTCAACCTTTCATACAATGCGGTAGAAACATTAGGGGAAGGGGCCTTCAGCGGCATAGAGGCGACGTTACAGGTGCTGGACCTCTCCCACAACCGCATCACTAGCGTACACAAGGATGCCTTCGCTCGGCTCAAGGCCCGCGTCATTGTGGACGATAACCCCTGGCATTGTGACTGTGCCCTCCAGCAAGCCATCGGCGGGATGGCCCACAACCACGAGGCTGCCGCCAGGGTCCTCTGCCGGAGCTCGGAACTTCGTGACCAAGAGGGTCGACCTTTCTTGGCGGTCGACACCGACCTCTGTACCCTAGCCAAAAGGACCACAGACTACGCCATGCTGGTGACCATGTTCGGTTGGTTCGCCATGGTCATCTCATATGTAGTGTATTATGTCCGTCAGAACCAGGAGGACGCCCGGCGCCACCTGGAGTACCTCAAGTCGCTCCCGAGCAAGCCCAAGAAACCTGACGAGGCTGACGACATAAGCACTGTTGTCTGACGGCAGTGTCATAGTGACTGTGTCCCATACAAACCTCACAAACACCACAATGTTTTAGGACCCACATTTCTAGCGTATACTATTTAAAACTTTTAGGTGATGTGAGCTTCCAATCTGCTGAGAAATCTTTGTATTTTGGAAGTTCTGTTGTATGTACCGGCGTTTTGTTCATGACTGATCTGAGATGAGATGAGTAGCGGGGCCACAGAGTCTAAAAGTCTAATACCAACATTGTTTTTTCTACAAAAGTTGCATACGGAGCTTTGAAAAATTTTAATCTCAGGTTTAAACATTTACGTGATAATGGCTTTTTAAGATGAAAATTTGGAATATCTGATAAAAAAAAAAATATTTATAAGATGTGACACCTGAAACTTAATTTCCTTGAGCCCTCATTTTAGTGTCTCAAAGCCCACAATATATGTACGTTGAGTTTTGCAAACACTTGCTAAACCAACTGCATCTTTCATAACCCTTAAAATATATGTAAATTATAACATTTACATTGACAGTTCTGCCCAGAAATGTCAGTAATTCTTAAGCCATGGTCTGCTTATGGAGACTATTTGATCTGTACATATACAGTATGTCATTTTTGATCATTAAAGCCTTGGATATGGGGTATGCAGATATGAGGTCTTATCTCCCTGCTTGCCTTGAGCTGTGGCGTCCTGTTTTTAAATAGACAAAGACAAATTGGCGCTCACTGAAGCATTTAGTAAACCATGTGGTAACAACAGAGAATACTAGAAACTATGGAAGCCCATTTTGTCAAGAAAAGAAACAAATGAAGGGTCAGGAACGATTAAAATTTTTAAAAAAAATCACTAAAAATTATAAAATTATAGGGAGACATTAGGAGTTATTAGATGAGATTTATGTGATATTACCGCAAATTATCAAAATTACTTTAAAAGATAGAGCGAGATGGCGCTAGCTTTTACTAGCTTGTCAGTGTTACCTGCTAGGTCACCATTACAAGTTAGGTTAAATTAGTTTAGAGCCAGTAGTCTCGGTTGTTTGGAGACCACAGGTTCTAATCTGAAAATTCAGGGTTACAGTTCTGGCACAAACATCACCCAAAACGTATAAAGAATCAGGTATTACAACTTGGTCCCAGTGGTTTAACTCCTCACCTTGCTGTACACCCGGGTGAGTCAGCACAACATGATATCACTGTTGGGTGTTGTTATAGTTGCAACAAAGCACACTTCTGACCAGACCCAACAGTGTGGTCAGAGGGGAAACAGGCTTGACACTTTCAGAAAAATAGAAGACATCATAGCGGTGTCCCGGTTCAGCATCAGTCTCCTCTTGAGTCTTCAATTTGAGACCAAATCATTGCAGGTCAACAAAGCATGTCCTATTCCAAAAGTTCCTCCAGATTAAGCCTAGAGATTTCTTGGCCATTACATTTTTTTTTTACCAGTATTTGGTGGAAGGCTAGTCTATTCTTTGCCTTCTACAGAACCCCCCCCCCCCCCTTACAGTCTTACATTACAGTTTGGTCTATTCAAATACAGTACAAGCATTATTTTGGGCTGCAGACTGGCCATTCAGCTTGGACATGTGCATTTACATTTTATTTCTAGCACATTTATGCCACTTAATAAAAAGTGAATGGTATCTAATGCATTCATTGGTTTTGAATATGTTTTCTGGTTATCTGAATTACTATGGCAGGAAACTACAGTGTATGCCTGGTGAAGGATTCTAATTGATAAAGACTCTGAATGTTAAGGGATATCGAATAGTAGATATTTGATAGCATTTTGAAAAAAGGCGCCCCAAATTTGAATTTAAAATTCTGCCAAACGGTTCATTCTTGACCTTGGGAATAGTTTCCACAAAATAATCCTTAGTCACAGTCCAACTAGCTTTTCCCTTAGAATTTTCCCTAATTTCCAGCCGTCATCAGCTGATGGAGTGTGTTCATTGAGTTGGCTAACTTGAACTGGAACTTGGATCATGTGACAACAGGTGAGATACCCAACATAGGACCAGGATGATCATTGCTAAATTAATGGGGACCGCCAGAAGCATCCCAGTGGAACCTAGGCTGCTAGAACATATAGACAGAGGATTTAAGGCAACGGGAGTCAGTACTTACCTTGAGATCTCAGTTGGTCCACCCCAAAGTAGGACGCTCGTGTATGACATCCCAAGCGTACACCATTTTATTAACTGTAACCACAATTTCCCCCAAACCCAACCCCTAACCAAGTGTTTACTTCGCTTAACCTTAAAGCGCCCATATTCTGCTCATTTTTAGGTTCATAATTGTATTTTAAGGTTGTACCTGAATAGGTTTCCGTGGTTTCATTTTCAAAAAACACCATTTTTTTGTTGTACTTCACATTGCTGCAGATCCTGTTTCCACCCTGTTTGTTTAGGTCTCTGTTTTAGCTCCTAAGTGATACATCTCACTTCTATCCTATCTTTGTTGGGAGCTGCACATGCTCAGTAGCTCGGTAAGATTCCATCAGCTAGATAACTCTTTCTCCAGCTTTGGTCAGTCCAAGGCAGGATCAGCTGGGAGACTTCTTCTAGACCAGGGCCACCTGTGGACTACTTTCAGAACAGGGACAGGAAGTAGTTATTTTGGAGATTATGGTAGTGGCTGTTGGAGCAGTGGTTTGCCATTGAGAACGAGCTAGTATGCTACGGTTAGCCACCCTTCACCTCGAATGTATTCTGAGGTGTTGCCCCCATGTACAAAATGATGTCACATGGCCAACGTTCCTTGGAAACTGAACTCTCTTGCCGACAAATGACTAAACGCCTTTAATTAAATTGAGATTATTTTGTCAAAGAATTTATGATGTCTTATTTGATGTTTGGGAATCTAAGGTATTTTGGGAACGGTGTAACATCTGTGGACAGGCTCTTGCTGTTTTGTACTGTACATTTCTTCCTTCAGTTTGTAAAATCTATGTTTGTTCCTGTTGTGTTAAGTCCGCTGTTGTCAATCAGAGTCAGTCTTTGTATATCTGCACTGATCAGAAGTAAGCACAAGACTAAATGTCAGTTTCGGTGGACTCTTCTTGTTGGTGATTTGTGATTACTCCAGTCCTTCAGAGTCAATGTTGTTTACTGTTAATTGTTGCCATTTGCCTTCACTTGATTTCATTTGTACCAGACCCTTTCAAGGGGAGGAAAGAGTTCTCAAAGTTCGGGATGGTACATTATAAGATCATCTCAGTCGTGACAAATCAACACAACCGTCCCTCTTCAAGCCAAGCTGCCAGTGCATGCATCGTTTCCCTTTAATAACACTGTACAGTAATGTTCCCGGCAGTGGGTGAAAAGAAAATTGATGTTGTTATTTCCCAAATGGCTTATTTTCCATCACAGCCGCTGGAACATAGGACCAGAGAAATCCAATGAAAACCACATGAAAGACCAGATTGATATGTAATTGTACAGGGAAAAAAAACTAACAAAAAAAAAATCTAATTTTATAAATACTAACTACTTTAAATAATAACCTAAATGCATCCTGCACATGATTGGTGACATGTTGGCTATTGGGTGTTAATGATATCTTGTGAAATTTCCTTCTCTGTTCATGTTTTAATTGTTTGTTACAGAATTTGTACAATAATGGTTGTTAAAATGACGTTTAGGGGATATGCAATGATTATATGTTGGTAGAAAACACTAGGATCACATGTAAATAGGAACGTTGATGTTGTGTGAAATACTTGAAATCCCTTTAATTAGTTGTTCTTGAATGTGTTAAATTCCTTAGCCTTGTCTTGTAGAGGCAACATCACACTCCTCATGACAAGATCAGGATAGGCTATGACATGCATTTCCAATGTAATGAAGCAGAGTGTAGCCAAGGACCCGAGAGTTTTTCTAAGTGCCTGAATACTTCTCTCCTCATTTTATTTTTTTATTTAGGTCTTCTTTCTCCACCTTTGGTCTTCGTTCTGACATGAGCCCCTCTTAGTTTAGGGTTCTCACTGTTTAGTGGATTTGTCAATTTAGGTTTATTTAGCAAGTTAAAACTGAATCAACCATGCTGATGTAAAGAGCTGTTATACTGTACCATATCACAGTTTTCCGTGCACAGACAGTGTGTGATAGACTAACCCACAGTTGAGAATGAAAATGTGAGCACTGACTATCATGGTGGTGTTGTAATGGCATGACATACAGAACATGAAATAAAGGAGGTATGCATTGGTTCATGGTGTATTACTTTCTCTGTTGATTTAAAAATGCACAGCTTTTGGCAGTACATGAGTAATGCATTAAAGGAATGTGATTTATTTCAGGAATGAGTTGTTAACACTTTCTACACAAAAGGCATGGAACTGCACAGCCTCCGTTTTCAGATGTAAAGAGATAAAGTGCACCATCTTAAATATCTGTCCTTTTTATGAGAAATACGGACAGTAAGTACCAGATGTCAGATGCCATCTGAAAGGCCTACTTTAGCCACTTTTCTCAAATGAAATATGATAAAATGAAATATGGAATTTTGCTGTAAAGAGCATAAAGAGGAAGGACATGTCAGGTCATGTAGCTGGTTTGTAATTTGGTCATTTACAACCAAGGAGCTTGCCGTTCTTTGAATCTGTCTAACGATTTCAGCTTTGAAATGACCATCAGGAAGGAGAAAACAGAACATTTGTACACAATGTGTTGCCCATAACCTAAACATTTTTTCCATACAGGCTGTCACACACACAGTACTTTGGTTTGAAATACAATTAAACTAAATATCTATATCGAAAAGTAATTCTGCCATGGACTTATTCAAAATCTGAGTCATTTGAACAAAACCTTTTCAGTCTCCATTGGAAAGGGGGACCTTGACAGACATGAACGGTGCACTGTGGTAATTATATAACAGGACGTACAGTACAGCTTAACTTTCGATAATATTCAGTCTTCATTAAGGTATAGACTGCTCACACATATTTCCAATATTTAGTCCTTACTTTACCTTGTTTCCTCCTAAAGGAAGCACATACATAAGTGACCCACCTCAGCCAACAAGATAAGGGCCTGCAGTCTCCTCTCAAGAGAAATGTCACTCCTGTGTCTTAATTCTCGTTTGCCTCATCAATGGAAAAGGAGATATGCTCTTCTATCTTTCTTAATTGTACTTCAAAATATTATTTATATGAAGCCAAGGCCCGAGTACAAGAACAGTCTCTTTTTATTTGGTGCCGCTCCGCAGGGATCTGTTTATCTTCATGCAAACCCCAACTTGGACTATGAAAGCCTCCTCTGAAAGTAAGAAATGGAAATTAAATGAAAGACTAATCTTTCAGACAGAGGGAGACAAAGAAGTAGAGCAAGACTATGTACAGACTTTTAAAGTTTGTTATTATCCTCCTAGTCTATATCCAAGATGTTCCACTTCCGAGATTGCTTGGGTGCCATAGGAAATTCTGCCGGATGTCTTTCATTTCGGCAATGTCCGTCCCCGTCCTCTGTCTCTGTGTCAGCGTTCTAACCTCTGGTGAATTTCTGAGGACTATGGTTACCTGGTCCTCAGATCTCTGCAGGGTAAATCCAGACAGCTAGCTAGACTATCTGTCCAATCTGAGGACTATGGTTACCTGGTCCTCAGATCTCTGCAGGGTAAATCCAGACAGCTAGCTAGACTATCTGTCCAATCTGAGGACTATGGTACCTGGTCCTCAGATCTCTGCAGGGTAAATCCAGACAGCTAGCTAGACTAACAAAACAACCTTTTTGAGAAATTTCAGTCTGGTTTCTGCCCTGGCCACAGCACAAAAACAGCCCTGGTCAGGGTCACAAATGACCTACTGATGACTGCAGACGCTGACTCCCCATCTCATCTCATCCTCCTGGACCTGACTGCAGCATTCGACACTGTGGACCACAACATCCTCCTCCATCATCTTAAATCCACTGTGGTGTTTCTGACTCTGTCCATGAGTGGTTCTCATCGTACCTCACCGGGAGGACTGAGCAAGTCGCCTTGGGAGAGGCTAAATCCCTGACGCACAACGTCACCTGTGGTGTCCCTCAAGACTTAGTGCTCGGCCCCACCTTGTTTATCCTCTACATGCTCCCCCTTGGCCATGTCATCAGCCGGCATGGAATCTCATTCCACTGCTATGCTGACGACACTCAACTCTACCTCAGGACTCACCCAACCCCCTCTGCTGCCCTGCCTTCATCCACTCTGACCACCTGCCTGGAGGAGGTAAAGGCGTGGATGCAGCAAAACTTTCTGCAGCTAAACAGCTCCAAGACTGAAGCCATCTTAGTCGGCACTCCACACCAGGTTCGGTCATCTGCCATTACCAGCATCAACCTCTCTGGCCAAATATTCCATTTTCTACATCAGCCACTAACTGGGTGAAATGGACTCTCATCTGGCCTTTGAGGCTCACATAAAACATCTCTGCAAGACCTCCTTCTTCCACCTCAGGAACTGGTCCTCAGATCTCTGCAGGGAAATCCAGACAGCTAGCTAGACTATCTGTCTAATCAGAGTTTTCTGTTGACGACTAAAACTATTTCTGAACGTACACATGTTCCACCAACTACTTCCTGAGACTATTTAGCAGCGGCATCGTGGATCCAGGGTACAAGCGGCTGAAATGAGTTTCCTCAGGAGGGGGGCTGGCGTCTCCTGGGAGAAGCAGTCATCCGAAAGGAGCTCGGAGTAGAGCCGCTGCTCCTTTGCGTCAAAAGGAGCCAGTTGAGGTGGTTTGGGCATCTGGTAAGGGAGTGTTCCAGGCACATCCAGCTGGGAGAAGGCCTCAGGGAAGACCAGGACTAGGTGGAGGGATTATATCTCCAACCTGGCCTGGAACGCCTCGGGATCCCCCAGTCGGAGCTGGTTGATGTGGCTCGGGAAAGGGAAGTTTGGGGTCCCCTGCTGGAGCTGCTGCCCCCGCGACCCGATACCGGATAAGCAGATGAAGATGGATGGATGAATCGTGGATCTGTCCGGAGCTTAGCACTGCCCAAGATGATTGTGATTGATTTAAACAAATACCAAGAAACCAGAGCACGTTTTCTTCCATCCTGGATTGCTGTGTGGACTAGACAGACCCTCCCCCGCAGCGCGGATTGGAACGTCGTGAATACGACTAGCACATCACACAACATCCCACGGAGCCACTATCCATCAGAAGGGTGGGTGAAATGAGCTGGCCTCCAGTGATTTCACACAACTGTCCACTGACTATAAGACTGAGACTGAATCCGAATGTGTAATAAGAAATGACCTTACACCAGATGATGGTTTTATTTTTTATGATTGAAGTTTTCTGCAATATAACTTTTAATGCTGCTTAAACCATGACTAACGCATCCAAAATACAAACTAATAATAAACCTACAAGATCCACCAAAGCTCACATGTGTGCATAAGATGTTACATTGCAGTATAATATAATAAAGAGCATGAAAGCATGTCAGTATTACCCCTAACCTACTAGGTAAAGCATTAAA
>NW_022602626.1:22500-41802 GCF_008692095.1 Etheostoma spectabile | reverse complement strand
TAGAGTTTGTAAATGAATAGAGACACAGCCAAGCAAGAGATTAGCAAAGTGACGGTTCTGAGCATGTGTGAAACAGAAAATAACAGCGATGGACAGATGGGGAAGAAAAACAGAGCAAAAGAGTAGCAAGCGTCACAAATCTTTGACAAGACTGTTAATTACAATTTAAAACAGCCTCATGACTGCTGGCCTCGTAAACAAAATATTCTTCTCCGTCTCAAACAATCTGCCCTACTAATGCTAACACTGCCCTCATACTCAACCCCATTTCCCTGCCCTTTGTGCGGTTGTGCAAACACATGACCCACTTAGAGAAGCTCACACACTCTCACTCTGTGTTACACAAACACACACACACACACACACACACACACACACACACAACACCACACACACAAGCTCTCTGCAATCTTGTATAACCAACAGTTCCGAGGAAAGAAAGACAGACTTGTAAACATCTTGCAGACTGTTGGCTACATTGGGGAGTGGAGTGGCTGACGTCAGCAGGCTGGTTAGGTGACAGACTGACAGACGGAAAGTGGCAAAGATAAACAAGCTGCATTCTGACAAAGCAGAAGGAAGAGTAGTTGTTGAAAGGAGACCGTGAAGCAGCAGTTTTTACCTCAACTTGCAGAAAAAAGTCTGAGTCATGGCATGTGTGTTTCTACTGGAAATGGCAAGTTGCCCAATGTTTTATCAGGTTGTTACTGTAAGTAAAATGCAACATTCCAGTCAGCTGCATAACGAGGATGAAGATGCATGTGTGCCTTTCAGTGAGGTGTTTATGACACCCAATTACAATAATTATGCAAAAGGTTTATGCTCCTAAGTAGCTCAATTAAGCTTTTTCTAAAACTGTATGTGCACTGTTCAAACTAGAACAATTTTGAGTTCAAATTAACATTGTTTTTGATTTATTGCGTTGTATTTTTTTTTGGTCCGTGTTCCATAATTCTGTCTGATGTAAAAATTGCAGAGAGAAAAGACCTCAAGGTCCTGATGTCCAAAATCAAGGATATGGGATGTGTTTTTTTTAAAAGAATACCCTGTTGACATGTTTTTGTCATCCAATAGACTTATATTATATAATAACAAATGAAAAACCAAAAACGTTCATTCGTCCAGGTCTCCAGAGGATATAGCTGGCGGTTGGAACAAGCTGAATACAGCCTGTTTAAAAAAAAAAAAGACTAGAGTCCATGGTCATGCTAGTGGCTCTGTGAGGCGCACTTGGAGTTTAGGCTAAATGCGAACATGCTTGCAGTGTTAAAATGACTAATGTAGAGCAGGTACACTGTTCACAATCTTAGTTTGGTGTGTTAGCATGCTAACATTTGCTAATCAGAACTAAACACAAAGCACAGTGGAGACTGATAGGATGTGATTTATTTTACAATTGATTTTAAGTCTTTAGTCATAAACCAAGGTATTAGACAAATTACAATTTTAATGTTGACGACGGTGCCACTGAATGTCTGAACCAAATTTCACGCCAATTTATCAGTTACACATCTATCCATACAGTTTTGAAACATTTCTCTAAAAAAAAAAACATGACAAAAACATCTACTTCCTGTGGGTGCTCAAGAAAAAGACAGCTGGATTCATTGCTGGGAATAGAATGAAATGTTGATGGCCATCGTTTTCAATTGTTGTGAGCTATGAGATACTCTGGGCCAAAGTTGACCAACAACGATCTTCTCGAGCCCAAAAAACCTTTTGAGGAAACATAAAGAAAGGTTTGAGGGTAAAATCATCGAGCATGAGAGGTCATGAAGAGATTCAGTTCAGAGAAAACCGTTTCTGGCATCAGTGATATCAAATGGTGCTCTTAGAAAAAGTCTCAATAACTAACGCAGGCCTCCTTGTGGTGCAGGAAGGAGCCTGGGGGGTAGCGGGTGATCCCAGCATTGATGATACCATGATCCCACTGCAACGTGTGGTCACGTTCGCAACAAAGTAGTACTATCTCTGCTGTCACAAGCCAAGTGTAAGATGAGTGGAGGCGCAAGAATCAGTTAATGACGCACTTACTATCTGACTTCAAGTCCTCCAAGTTCCACAGAGACAAAACTTCTGACAACTCCTGTGTCATGATTCAACCACGTGGGTGGAAGGAGGCACTGTGACTCCTCTCTCTGATCATTGTTCCTCTTACGACCATCATTTCTCTACACATGTTGTTCAAAGTCTCTGCAGAGAGAGATGAAACCTGATGTGAGAGATAAGACAAGGAGGATTTAACTGAACAGGGGATTTGTGACTATAACTATTGCCAGTCTTATCCTTCAACTCTCATGTCCCCTGCTCTCATCTCAACAAGTAAAAATACGTTGAGTGGCTGCAGACAATAACATTGTTTAAAGCACAGTTGTTTTTTAACTACCTTTAGTTATTCAAGCAAGTCATCAAAGAAAATGTTATTATTGCAATGGCGGCCTGAGTGTGTTTGGGGCTGTTGAGAACTGGGTGAGCTTCTGCATTTGAAAAAGCTCCATAAAGTTTGCAGGAAATTGGAGAATGTTTGATGAGGCATGGGGACCAGTGTTCGTGAAGGTGTGGGATGAAGGATCAACCATAGTCTTTCTACAGTGGCAGCTGTATATATGTTTTAAACACCCTTTTTTTTCTTTCTTTATTGTTTTGCTTCTTGGTTTGTTCTCTGGTTTCTAACATGAGTATTTCTTTCAACTACCTAGCCCATCATGTATAAATCTGTCAAATAGTTATATCGTCTATCATTTCTGATGCTGTAGTGTTTTAATTATAGAAAAACAAGATTACTTTAAGTACCAACGTGGACTGTATCCAACAATAATTTGCAATAAAAATATTCTTAAAAAAAAAAAACTATCCCAAGAACTTGAAAGGTGACAGACACAGGCACAAAGAAGAGTTGAGCGTTTAGATACTGAAGTTTGTGTGTTTGTGTTTATGACAGAAGTTGAGTGTCTAATTCCACGGCACACCACGCAAGCATGCGCAAGGATGCGCACACACAGACACACACAACAAACCTGCTTTAAGTACTAAATTATCATATTATATAAATATGGTATTATAATATTATAAATAAATGGTCATTTTATGTATAGGCCGAAAATGAGCTTCCCCTTTTGAAAGACCCAGCCACCACTGCTGCCCAGTGAAATGAGCATGAGAGAGAGTAATGGAATGCTCACATAGACGCCAAAGCCTGCTGTACAATATTAACAGTGCCCAAGTGCGTCATGGCTCTCTCAACTGACACTTTGGTGTGTGTGTGTGGTGTGTGTGTGTGTGTGTTTATGTTCTTCCATCGCTCTCTCTGTATTGCCACACAGTCTTGGCCCTGGGTGGTGTCGCCACATGTAACGGACAATGGCAGCACATTGCTGTAACCTAATGAGCAGTGTAAGTGCGCTGTGGAAGATCAGTGGCGTGTTTGGTTCCTCAGGCCTCACTTGCAATAAGACATAAAAATTGCTTCTAGTTCATTTTAAACTTGATGATGAGAAATTACAGGGGGGAAAGTATCAAAGCACATTTATTTATACAGTGAGTACAGTTTTAAAGTACTTTTTTTTACTTTACTTTCTACTACATTTCAGAGGGAAATATAGTATTTTTTAGTTTGGTTGGTGGGTGAGTGAAACAAACGCTTACAAGCAGCGTATTGTCTGATTACAAACACCCTGTAGTGATCATAATACTTAGTTCCAAACTGCACGTGGCCTAATCTGGGTAGGGATGGAAAGGTCAAGCAGAAGTTCACAGAAACCAAAACCACTAGTGTGTTCTTCAACACGAGCGAACTAAAAAAATTAAAGTGTACAGATCACCAGAAACTTGCCTTCAAACACAAAGTGATACAGTGAAAAGTTCCCCGATGCTCAGGCTTACGATGTGAGTCGTGACATTTTCAACGCATGACAAATTGTGCAGAATGCTAAATGATGAAACTTCCTCTCTAATGCCATGTGATTAACAGCGTGTCCAGGCTGTTAACAAAAACAAACAGGAGTGCTCTTTCCTTGCCTTTGTTATTCACTTCCTCCAGTGGTCCATGAGCTTAAGTCATGTCATTTTTTATACAGCCCAGAATCACAGATTTGTTCAGAGGGCTTTTCAGCGTCAACAACATTCAACACTCTCCGTCTTGACCCTTGATTTACGTAAGATAAACCATTGTAAGATTTACTAGTGAATGAGCTAAGACTGTGATATGATATTTTGTACTTGACAAAAATCACTAAAACGTGTCTTTAAACTGCAATTGGGGCATTAGAAACAAGTTATGTGTACACACAACCTGAACATATCTTCTCACTTTAAGTTGACATGGGGAACTTATTAGCAAACAGCTTAGTTACCATCCAGCAGTTATGGAGCAAATGTTATCATTTGGTTTGGTCCCAACCGGATAATGTAAGTCCAACATTCACTCTCCTTTTAGCTCTGTTTTTGGTCTCCACCAAATCTGCTAAGTCAAAAAATTTAAAAGTTGTGGGCTGGAAACTCAAGCTTCTCAAAGCAGAGGGGAGCTGTAGGGTCAATTGATAATTCTGTGTGGGTCAACCACTATATGAGTGTTATGTGACTATATGAGCAACCCCTTTCACATTATCAAATATCTTCACACATCATCATGTCATCTGATACATATATTGATTATAGCTGCTTCAAATAATGCACTGAATTGAGTGGTCTCATAATGTTTGCTCACAGGTTTTCCACAGAGAAGGTGGCGCTCTTTGTCTTCTCTGTCTACTACTAGTTCCACTAACTTCTCAGTGTTTATGTTAAACAAAATAATAAAATAACTCCACTGCTACTGGAATGCAATTTTAAAATAAAAAACTAAAGGTTCTGTAGCTGCTACCGTTCCAGATGGACCAGTGAAGTGACTGATGTGCATAGCAGACTCTGTTATGCAGAGTGTCTAGCACTTCCGAAAGTTATTTATTTTCTTTGCTGAACCTCAAGAGTTCCACAAGTCCTTTAGTATTCACACTCGCTGCCAGAGAGGCCGATTTTTGGCAGTGACGCATGTGTACAGTTTCTCACTCACGTACACACACTTAGGAGGGTGCTAAACTCACAGCGAGGGAAAACATCCAAAAGCCCACCCAGAGCTTTCCTGCGAGTGTGTGATTATAGTACCGTACATCAGGCCTGGGGGTTTATGTGTACAGTATCTGTGCCACAACGTAGTTCTTACGCAACAGTTCTTGGGGCTAATGCAATATATTTACCCTATATATTTAAAATGTACATATTACCCTATATACAATATAAAATCTACCCTGAATATCCATTTTGTCATCAGACATTAACTGCCTCTTCCTTCTGTACCTGAGGTGGGAAGTTATTTTCACATTTCCACAGTACACGTTTTCCCCCAGCATCTGCTCCCCCCCCCCCCTCCCCCCCCTTAAAAGTCTTCTCTTCTGCTTTTGTCCACACAAATAGATTCTGAGAATTTCTCTGCTCAATGCACTTTCACTTTTGATATCTGAGTAACTTATTCAAAACCACTAAATGTTTTATGGCAAGCTGTCTCTATGTGGAACCTTGGATTCTTTTCACTTCCTGTGTGTGTGTGTGTGTGTGTGTGGGTGTGTGTGTGGGGTGTGTGTGTGTGTGTTTATGTGTGGTGTGTGTGTGTGTGTGTGTGTGTTTGTGGTGTGTCTGTGGTTTATTTGTGTGTGTGTGTGTGTGTGTGTGTGTGTGTGTGTGTGTGTGTGTGTGTGTTGTGGTGTGTGTTTTAAGAGCAGAAGATTAGATAGTGTAGGTAAATCGAGTCACATTAATAGTCCTGTCCAAATCCCAAAATGCTTGCAAATGCCATTTCACTCTGACTTCTGCATGGGAACTTTGCTTTTATTACGTGGGTGGAAGTTAATAACCAAAGAACTGTAGATAAGGCTGGTTTTATTCTTATCTTTAACCAATCCCGTGAAAAAACAACTATGAAGTGATCCTACTAACAAGTATTGTCTGCATATCCATAGATGAACACATCAATTCTCTGTGCCACAGACATCAATTTTCACATCAACACACACAGATGAGCCATATTGGTGCACTGAGACCATGTTCCTTCACTATAATTATCATTGTAGTTTATTTGAATTCAATCCCACATATACTGGTCTGCTGTCCTGCTGCCAGTCACCAAATGTGTATTCATCAGCAGGGGAAAATAGTTTACACCAAATGCACTTTTTACTCATGTTTGAGGAAATACAGAGATTTATTTTTATTTATTAAACTATATATTAGGGAACCGTTTTAAAGACGTGTAGCTTCAGTAGAAATGAATGGGCATGGGGCTGCAGACAGGGAGGGGAAGTCGTAAAGTATAGACAGACTGATGCATTGTTGGTTTTGGTGTTTTCATGAAATTTGTCATCAATAAGAAAAGAGTACGTAACATCAAGACAACCCTTTAAATCCAATACTATTTATAGAATTTGAGTCATGGGAAAATCTAGAACAACGTTGGCTTTTAAGTAAAACTGTTAGGTACTTTTAAGTCCAACAGACTACAGTGACCCGTTCTGTTTGTCTCTGCACTTGGTGACCTGCACAGACCTATCCCAAGCCTCAAGCTCAGATTACTTGCACAGATACACAACATACGAGTTATGAATAGAATCAGCTCTAAATTTCTGTTGCTGAGGTGGATACTGGATACTTAACAGACAGACAAACACTGATTGTCCAAGGACAGTTCAGGAAGGCCAAGTGGAAGTGCGGGGAAAGGAAAGAGAAGGATCATCTTACAATGTGATTACATAAGCAACAGCATATCAACTCACTCCAAGAGTAGATCAGTTGTCAGTGTATATGATTAGTTAACCCCAGCTTGTAACAGTCACTAAATCGTTACTGATATGCAGTTTGTGGCGTGCCACAAGGCTAAAATTTAGGCCCACTGCTCTATAGTTTCATATGCTACTCTTATTATCATGCACACGTTCACTAATATTTTCCATTGTACATAGAAAGACACCAACTGCATTTAGTGATTACCTCAAAAAATCCTTGCCCTTTGACTAACCAAACCTGCATCTCTGACATTTATAATAAATGTGTTTCATGTCACTACAAATTAAAGTAATTATTGGATCAGAGAAATGAAAAGATGCAAGAAATGTGGGTGCAAAGAATATAAAGTAAAGGTGCTCTAATTGATGTTGGATGACGTCACTTCTTGTTGACGTTAGAAGTATTTTCAAAGACAAAACAAGACTAGCTTGCCCCTCCCTCCTCTTCATCCCGTCCCTCTTCTCCCTCTGTGCTTCCAAGCATATGAGTGTGAATAAAGACAACTTCTGGAGGTTTAGTTGTGAGCAGAAAGGCCTCCCTGGTTTTGGGTCATAGATCACATTCTCAGTGAGAGAGCTCTCCTGTAAAAACTATAGTTAATATTTGAAATAAAAAGATCTGACAATAATATGTTGGCCTATTACAAATAATTGTAGCCATGTAGTGACACGCTACATTGACAATAGTCACAAATAACCCAAACATAACTTTGGCATTTCTGTAGTGACATTTCTTGTTAGTTATTGGTCCTTACATATATATATGTACACTGAACAACAATACTGACATTTATTCAATTCCAAATATTACTTTTTTTATTTATAGTGCCAAATCGTAACAGAGGTTATCTCAGTACACCTTCTAGATTGAGTAAATCTAAATCACACGCTATAATTACAGAAACACAACAATTCCCCAAGAGTAAGCACATATCTGTGATATGGTAATGTCAGCTGACATGTTGGTCCAGCCAAGTATGCGTCTACTGCCAAAAACTGCAATGTTCTCAAAAAGCAGCCACTTTTATAGCATTTTGCCATTACGTCATGCAGAGTTTGAAACCAGGCAATTCAATTATGAAAATAAACATGAATGATGAGATAAACAATTATCGCACAAGACACTCTTTCTTTTCAAAAATTGTTGTGCCTTTTATGTCTTTATTTGATAGGACAACTTAAAACTTGAAAGGGGGACTGAGTCTCTGTACATGGGGTGCACAACCAGGTGAGCCACTTACTTATTCTTCTTTGTGTTATGATTCTATGTTTTTGTTCCATTTTGTTGTTATGTATTGTGTTAGTTTCCCTGTATACAAAAATGCAGTTTATTTATTTCTCTTGTCGAGAAGTAAGAAGAGAGCAACAGAATTTACTTGGGTCAGCACTTGGCTCACGGATAGTTGGTCTTCTCATTTTGATTGCCACATAGTCTTTCGTCAGATGTCCGACACCTGTCTGTTTTCAGTTTTATGAAGAAGAAACGTCCAGGCAGGGTCATCAGGGTCCAATGATTCATCCCTCTGCATCACAGCATCCTCCTAGGGAGCCAGTGCATCATCAGTGTGCTTTGTCATCAGTTAGTTAAAGAAGATGAGAGGTAGTTAAAATTTGGTTGTCTGCTCTGGTATCATCCATAGTTTTAGTTTTTTTTTCATCTTCATTATGAAATCTGGATAAATAATTCAACTTTGCTACTTACTGTTATCAAGCTGCTATCAAATGATTGTATTATAAATAAACAGTATTTGGAATACATAACAAAGTGTGTGTTGCACCAAACTTATTACCAATCGTCATTGTTACTAATGATACCAGTAATATTTACAGGTAAGTATTTAGATACAGCATCACTGTACTAAATGTACTGAAGACTGAACTCACATTTTTAGATGGATCATTAGATTCAAAGATTCAAAGGTTTGATGTTCATTGAATGTGCAGTGAAATACAGATTTGTGTAAGGCTAGATGAGAGTACAGTACAACATAAAAATTAGATCAGAACAAATGATAATCAGAATATATACTATGTGGAGGATACAAATTATAAAGATTTAAACTCTAAACAGACATACAAATTTACATGTAAAAAGTTCTAAAAGAGTTGTAAATATATTAAACTTATGATTTAAAAAGAATTCAACTAATAGACAGTTTAGGCAGTGAACTTTATTTCAATAAATAGCCACATAAATAAACCTTTTTGTTTCAAGAACTAAAATTCTCTCCTTCTCTTTCTCTTCCTCCACACACACACACAACACAACACACACACACACACACACACACACCACACACACACACACACACACACAGCGAAAGAAAATGAAATTGATTTACTTCTTATTCTTACAAAGTTTATCAAAAATGGGTAATCCTATATATTTGCATCAAGTCTTAGCATTTCAATCATTTTGTGACATTTTCATCATGAGAAACAACAAAAAATCTGAATAAAGTGCAATTCTTGTCTGTTGACACAGCGAGTTCAAAGTCCAGATTCAGAGAAGAGGAGAGATGTCAGAGAAGATATTATGTAAGGGCCAGTAACAGAGCCATCCATATTTCTTTCTGGTCATTTGATCAGAGATGGAGACCTCTGATTGGGGGTTTGTTCAAAGGCACAAGTGTAGGTAGTAAGTGCAATCAACCACAAATTGCTACAGTAATAGAAATATCACACACATGTTTCCAACGCACAACAGAGTTTGGAAAAACACTGCTCTTCTACAAGTTATTTCACAGCTGTGAGAGAGCTAACTAAGCTTACATTACATTTCTCTTGCAGATTTTGAATACGTCCTCTGAACTTCACGGCACAAAAAAATCAGCTTGTTGCAGATCAGTTCTACTTATTGCTACTTATGGACAACTGAAGAAAGATTAATTTCTAGCAACACATGGTATTGCTAGGTTCTTATTTTCTTTTCTTTTTTTTCTTTTTTCTTCTAGAAAAGTACAAAAATGTGTAACACCATGGTCCTGACAGTAAAAGCTAGAGATATTACAACACATGTAGCATCAGGATTTGGTGACAGCCGGAGTTTTCTCCCAGAAAAAAAGCTAAGGAGATCATGTGAAATATTCTACTAACCACCATGCTACATTTTGAGACAGCATTCAAAGTGAAAAGTCAGTAGTGGTTCTAGGATAGATCCCCCGTCTCTGTGCTGTTCACTCTTTGGTAAATCTAAACTCTTACTTTCCGTTAAAGAACTACAAGCATGCTGTGTCAAGGTACAGCACTTTGAAATGTCTCAAGTCTGTCCTCTTTTCCACGGTATTATGTTATGTTACATAACTAGTACCTGTTCTAGTCAGCTAGCTAGCACAGCAAACAGACAATCTAAAGGTAATAACCCAAAAACCTCAGACAAATGTACAGTTTGACCATCCTATGTAGAGCCACATCCTTAATTGTATTTCAATGTGAAATATTGCACAGTCCCCACAGTCTTTGTTCTGCCCATATGGAAATAATCATTCCTCTGATATTCTGGGATTGACAACACTTTGTCAGGGGACATTTTATAGGTTTACAAATTTGTGTTCCTGTGGAGGTAGTAAAAGCATTTAACAAGAAGGAGCTTAAAAAGGTGGCGTCTCAATCAGTGAGGCTCCACCTTCCTTCAGTTTTGGCTGAAGGGGATGTAGCAGTCTTTTTGTGCCTCGAGGTAAAAGCAGCATTTGCGTAACTATAATCTTGCCAAAGAAATAATTAATAATCACAGTTTCAATACAAATCAACTCCTTAGTGAAGCTTAGGGCACTATACTGCATGCTCATTCCGCTGTACAGAGAGATGTCTCTTTAGAAAGGCAAACAAAGTGGGAAAATGAAAAAAAAGACATTTGGTCTTCTGTCCAGTCAAGTGGAAAACATTGAGAATAGGAAATTACACAAAAGTAAAAAAAAAAAAAAGAGGAGTAAGAGGGAGCCTTTTGTATTAGATAATTTTAACTCCATTAAATATTTGAGACATACTGTTTCGGCTTGCATCAGCTCTCATTTTAGTGAAAGTGAGTCCATCAGGGAGCTGAGTGAAAGTCTTTCAGTCTATTATTGCTTCTCTGGCTGTCTGATACGAGTTTATCGCCATGTCCAGAGTTTGGTTATTGCTTAGTCTTTAGCTTATATGATATCAAAAGCATACATGTGTGGGACACATTCTTACAAGCGTACCCATGTTGTTAAACAAGTGAACATTTGACGCTTGCATTTGTTTTTTGTTCTTTCTCCTCACTTCTGCTCTCTTTTCTTCTTGGCTCAAAATCATGTTCATGAAAAGAAACTTTTTTTCCAACAAGAGAACAATCACTTCTCTAGGTAGCTGATGTTTACTTCACTATCACACAGCTACTGAGCTGCTGCTGTGCAGCCACACCCAACTCCTGCATGTCAGGCTCTACACCACTGGTTGGGATGTGGTGGGGAGGGTGCCTTTATTTCGCAAACTGGGGTGCTGTTGGAAGCCGATGTAGGGGTGAGGGTGGGTATGTGGGCTAATGTGCAGACGAGCCTCGAGAAGGTAAGCAGCGGAGGCACAGGGGACAGAGAAGTAGAGTTGCAGCATGAGGAGGATATGGAACAGCCAAAGGAGGAGTCTCGATAGTTTGTTTCCAGGGGCCGTGCTGTGCCAACTGAAGCTTGCTGAGGAGGTAGGGTGGAGGGAGCAGGAGTGTCAAACATGGAGGAGGAAGCAAACACTGTAGTAGGCGGAGGAGAGGGTGACTGCGGCCGGCCCAGAAAAATCAGGGGATTGTGGGCAGGTCCTGTCTGAGCGGCTTGGACTGAAGCTTGGGTTGGTGCTGGAACTTTAGCATTCTGGAAAACAGACAGAAGATCAGACTCTCTATTTACATGAGAGTTTTCAAAGTATGACACCGTGGGCACCCCCTCAGACAAACTCAAGACAACATTGTGCTATATTGAATCATTTTCATGTGTCTCACCTTTGCTGGTGCAGCACCTCCTCCAGCATGCGGTGCTCAGAGAGAGCTGGACCCAGTGACCCTCGGCTGCCGCGGTTACAAGAGGGTGGGACAACAACCTGTCTCGTCAGACCCTTGATCTTATTTAATCCCAGAAGCCCTTTAGTCCGTGTGCTTTTTCTCAGCTGCTGGCGGAAAGCTTTGAGGCCTGTGGAAAGACATGGGAAAGTGTTACACAACACTCTTTTGATCTGCTAATGTGACACATAATTAAAAAAGAATTTAGATTGGATAAATGACATTTGAATGATTGTGCTCCTGTACCTTGTGTGAGGGAGGTGTCCGAGGCTCTGCGACCCTCCTGGAAGCTAGCAGAAGGCAGGCTGCCCTGAGCCTGGGGCTGGAGATGGGAGGAGAAGGTCTGGGGAGCTCCAGCAGGCAGCAGAGTTCCACTTTCAGAGGCTAGAAGTGTTGACATTTCACCTATAGCAGCCTGCAGGGTGGGTGCTGGACTGGATGAGGACTTCAGACAGCTGTCAGAGGAGGCACCATCTGAGGGACTGACAACAATACCTACAAAAACAAAACAGGTAAGAATTAGACTTTGATATGTCATATGTGGATTGACTTATCCTATTGCTGTACACTAGTATAACATACTAACATGGAGGGTTGCACTGGTGGAAACGGGCTGACACCTCAGCCAGAGTGTGTCTGCGGGACGTGGTGGTGTGAGGGAACAGAGGCCGGAGAGTTTGTGTTGCTCTCTTCCTCCAGGTCTCTGGGTCGTACTTCTTCGCTAATGCTCGTCTCCAGCAGGTGGTGGGGTGAAATGGAGCGGTTCCAGAGTAGTCTGTTAAGGCTGGCTTCCACTGGAAACACAACACGCTAAAACAGAAAGAGTTGGACTGTTAGTCACTTGTTAATGGCAGAGATGCTGAGTTGCCTTTGGTCTATCAATATACAAGGGTGCAGGGTGAAGTATCTTAACCTCTGAGCTGCTGAATGCTGTAAATCATATACTTATATATATATATATATATATATATATATATATATATATATATATATATATATATATATATATATATATTCTATAGTATATAGTTGTATAATCATATACCTGGAATAATCCACCTTGGTCATACTCCATCTCTGGGTACACTGGAGGAGTACTTTTGGCTGGCAATGAAAAAGTTGTAGTTCTAAAACTGTTGGTGGAGTCCATGATCACCTAGAAGGAAAACAGAAAGCAAGTAGCATTTTAGACTTTAACCATTAAAAATCAGGACTAGCTACAACTTTAAGCTTAATACACCCAGCTGGAGTGCTCACCTCTGGGCCGGTGGAGTCGGAGGTACTTCTGGGTCTTTGGCTCCAGGTCCCACACTGGCGGCTCAGTTGCTGGGTGCGATGCTCTCTCACTCTCTCCAGCAGCAGGTAGTAGATAGCAGAGAAGTGGTTGTAGCTGCTGCTCTGCAGAGACTGAGGAAAAGGACAGATAGTAGATTAGTGGTGTTGCCGCTTTGTTCACCATCTCCTCCTCTCTTTACAATTTTTCTTTAGCTCTGTTGCTCTATCCTCTTTGTATTAAAGCCAGGTATAACTATGTTTTCAGTCTTGCTGCCCCTGTTAAGTATGAACTCTTTGCAGCGAGAACTGGGACATACGTCTTATGAAACTGTTCACAAAGTCATTAAACACCAAACCAAAACTATTTTGTGTTCAGTCACCTCGATAGTCTTCTGGCGGTCGATTCCCAGTGTGTTCATGATGCCCAGCACTGGTTCACTGTAGTCCCCCAGGTTGGAGTTGTACTCTGTCAGGGAATGGCTAAGGGTCTGGTGGGCAGCTTTGGGTCTGCCAGCATCCAGCAATGCTGCTTGATCTGGGCCATGCTGATCCTCCTGGCTGGGTCCACCACCAGCATCTTACGGATCAGGTTTTCACAATCTAGAGAGGACAAAAACGAGGAATGAGTCTTAGATTATGAGCACTTTGGATTTGGACAGAATTGGTAATTAGCATTCATTTTTATGATTTTGTTGCCATTATACCTTGAGACATAAAGAAAGGGATTCTGAATCTTCCTTCTGTGACTCTCTGTCTGAGGTAGGAAGGCTGGGTCCATCAAATGGAAGAGAGCCACAGACAAGTACATAAAGCACCACACCAAGGCTCTGTGAATAAAATAGCAAAAAGGAGAATATTAGCATGAGAAGAAACAAATGCTTGATAGTATAATGTGGTCTATATTTCCCTTTTAAAAGCTTACCCAGATGTCCAGCTGAGGCCCTTCATACGCTTTCCCTTCAAACACTTCCGGGGCAGCATAAGGCGGGCTGCCACACCATGTGGACAGAGGCTCCCCTGCATTGTAAAAGTTTCCAAATCCAAAGTCTGTAAGACACAGGAAGAGATACACAACGGTTTTGTTATTAAAACTTGTTTGTTTTCTCTACATTCCAGCATGAGGAGCACAGGGCGCTTGAAGGCAGATGTGTTTAAAGTCTCATGTAATTCATATTCATGATGTTCATGAGATATTCTTAGACCAAATCATTTCAAGAATTAACTCTCAAACAAAAGACTAGTCTTTCAACAACAATCATTTGATTGAGAATGGTTTAGGAAAGCTGAACAACTCTCTTTAGGCAAAAATGAACAGAATTAAAAAACAGCATGGAAGTACAAAGAGATTCAAACCATTAATTTCTAATAAAAACGCATAACACTTTTTCTTGCATTGTACACTTCCTGCCAGCAAACCAGTTACCATGGTATCAGTAAACAGCATATGGCAGACCCAGCCAGTTTGATGTTCATATTGGCATCCAGCAACAGATTCTCGGTTTTTAGGTCACGGTGAACGATGTGGTGTTGGTGGCAGTAGTCCACAGCTGTCAGAATCTGCCAAAACTTCTTTCGTGCCTCATCTTCACTCATACGGCCATTTGAGGTCAGGTGGTCTGGGGGGAGAGTGGATATTTAGTTAGACCATATTTGAGACAGAAATGTTTGATGTGTCACGATCAACAGATTTCGCCTCCTTTTTAAAAGTAAAACACTTTAAGTAAAACACTTTAACTTTTTTAGCTCAACTTACCAAACATTTCTCCATTCTTTGCATACTCTGTCACAATGTACAGCATGTCTTTGGTCTCCATGACCTAAGAGAAATAAAAAGAAGAAAAACAAACCAAATGGGTCATTGGCAGCTAATAACGACGAAGAACAAAAAACCCATTCCAAGCCCGCTCCAAGCATCTCTTGGCTTGAGACATTTTCTAACCACAAAAATCTCTATCTGATTTTCTCCATATACTTCAAAACACCAACACCCTGGCTTCCATGACATGCCTTGTAGCATACCTCAGCTGCAATTATATCATGTTTTAAAACCCATTTGTACCACAAACCCAGAAGGGAAATGCATATCATTCAAACACAGACAAACTACTGTCAAATGGTTGGAAAGTTCCCCTGAGGCGGACACAAGTTTGCAACGGATACTAGTGTTGAATTTCAAGCTCCCTAATCTCTTAATTTCTAGTAAACAGAGATAGTCACACAGGCTGTTCACATGTGTCTCATCTAGTGTGTCAAAAACACCATAAGTGCAATCATTGCACCATGTATGCCGGAAAAACGCACATTGCTAATTCTTTCCTGGAGCTTCCATTTCCCAGGAGAGTTTAGCAAAGGTTGCACAACAAAGCAATTTTGCTCAGATAACAAAGCCATGTCTTAGAAATGCTGCTGGCCAACTTTGATTAAATGTCACTAAATTCCACTGAATGGTGGAGCTTAACAATCTTTCAGCCACCAGTCCCTTTAGAAAACCTGAGAAGAATGATTCAATACACAGACGCCTCGAAGCGGAGAGTAGTCTTTATCTGTGAGATAGGGCAGCTCTCTGGGGCTCTGTCACCTTGAGGTGGAGTTGACGTCACAGCTCTGAAGAACAGGCACGGCACAACAAGGACCCTCAAACCAACCCAGAAGGAAGATTAACCACTTAACGTCCATATTTTCCATTTTATTTGCCATTAAGTAGCTTTAAGGTTGTAGAAGCTGAATGAAATTTACACTGAGTGAAATATTCAAATCCAAAACCCCAATTTTTGTAATGTCTACACCTCTCAATCACGCAGAAATATTGTAGATGTATTGTGCAGCATTTTATACACATTTTTCAAAATTCAGCCTGATATATTTGATATCGTTGGAAACTTTGGGATCTCCATTATAATATAAAATGCATTTATGTGTGTTTCAGATCAGCACAGTTTGTACTGACTGCCCCACCGGTGTGAGTGCGAGGTTAAGAGAGGATAAGAGGAGTGTGTGATTGATACTGAATAAAGAGAGGCTGAGCCTAAGAGAAAGGCAGAGTCTTCAATGATCCTTGACTAGAGAGGAAAAATAACATTTTACTCTCATGAGACCGATAAGAGAATGAAAGCAGCAGCTGATTTATAAGGCCAGAGGTCTCAGACCGCCTCCTACCATCACCGTGTACCAACCATCTGACTAGCATCACCTCAAACCACCCAAGGGCGCAGGAAGAAAGGATGCATCACATGCAGGATGCAGACAGAGGTCACCCATGTTAGAGTTTAGAGCTCAGGGGCTGGGTGGTAATAAACCAATCTTATCCCATTTCTCTTTATCAGTACATCATTATCCCTATTTTGTTAGACAGTTAATGTCTAACTGAACAAGATGAAACCAAAAGCTATCACAATGCATGAACCTTATTCTTCTTAAACACACATGTTTGACATTTGACTAAGTGGGACAAACATTTGTTACTATTTAACATTATTGTTATTATTATCACTAAACTCCTGCAGCTGTTTGTACAAACAAGGCTGTGAATCTCGTAAGAAATGACAGTGATATCCATACATATTTTTTTCATTGGCAATTTTTCATTTGGTCTATAAAATGTCCAAAAAGTGTATGTATGTGGGTCTATAATAATTACCTTAAGCCCTGAGTAATGTTTTTAAATCCCTTGTTTTGTCTTAATTACGGTCCTAATGGGACAATGATATTTAGTTCACTATCCCATGAGACCAGAAAACCCACAACTTTCACAACTGAGAAGCTGAAGGGAATTTGTTTGGTGTTTTACATGAAAAAAAATAGTTATTTATTTAATAATTGATCAATTGTACTGTTCATAGATTAATAATTTAATCAACTAAATGTTTCGGTTCTACATCATGGGAAATACTGTTGGAGTTTCCAAGGAAAACGTCATTCTCTTATTTTGATTGAGAGATGATTTCACAGTATGTGTGTTTGTTTGTTTGCGTGGGTGTGTGTGTTTCTTGCCAGACATGTGCCACAACACTCGCAAGGCCAGCTGTGAAGATAAACGTGATTTCTTTTCACTAAGTCTATTAGCAGCTTTGTGTGGTGCCTTCACATGACGTGCAAACACATACTGTAGTACTTGGCGTTAAGAAATGCTAATTGGTATTAACGTTCAGACCCGTGGACCTTTAACCAGCCGTCTCCTGACTGTTCTTTGACAAGTCTTTGCAATCACTTCTACACTAACGGAAAACATCTTGCATTGTTCCCAGCACTGACTGGCACCCATGCTTATTCTCTCTCTCTCTCTCTCTCTCTCTCTCTCTTCCTCCTCCTCCTCTCCCTCCCTCTCTCTCTCTTTCTAACACACACACATGCAGAAACAAAGGGGGAGGTCAAAATGGATTGCACTAATGCTATTGTGCTGTACTTACGATTCAATGTGCTCTGAGAGTCAGCAGCGCACCACGAGCTGGTACAAACCACTTAGATAACAAATGCCCTTTATTTTTGCCAGACATAATGGCATCACTGCATCCACATATCAACAGTAGCAAGGCACAATGCTCTGCTCAACAACATTGCTACTGAGAGAAATACAGGTGTCCCCATTTTGCAGAGCTTTCCGCACCTTTGCATTTTTTACTCTGAGATTAATGCACATGGAACAGTCACAGAACCAGGCTTCACCGTTGAGGATAAGACAGGTTGATTAACACACTGCCCACACACATCCTTCTGCACACACACAAACACCTGCATGAAACAACACTACAGAGAAAGGAGAGACAATACACACCTGGTAGAGTTTGATGATGTGAGGGTGGTTTAGCAGCTTCATAATCTGCACTTCTCTGTAAATCTTCTCCAGGTTAGAGGGGTTCAGTCTGGTTTTGTCAATGATCTTAATAGCCACCTGAAAAACAAAAATGAAAATTGAAGAAATTTAAATGTGAAAAGATGTCTATGTCTGTCTATCTTTAAAAACTAATTTAGTCACACAATTTGGAGGAGAGCTGCTGACCTGTGTTTTGGTAACTTTATGTCTGGCCAGTTTCACCACTGCAAAGTTTCCCTTCCCCAGAGTGCGGATGATCTCGTAGAAGCCGACCTGCAGAGGCCTTCCCTGGGCAGGGCTGGACTGAACAGGGCTGTTCTCCGCCATGATCACCATGGTGCATTAAAGGTCTGGAGATACAGCGTTGCGATATTTTAAGGCTAGTACCTGCAGAGACAAAGACAGCTGTTTCACTGCTTTTATTTTAATGCATATTAACTGATACATTTTAATATTACATTAGGCAGGCATTTTTGTCCTAATCAACTTAAAACAAGTGTATGTACAGTAAATATGAGGCTTTATATAGGCCTATGACTATGGCACGTGTGAAAACGTTCTTGTAGTCCTATTATTTTTATTATTATTATTATTATTATTATTATTATTATACGTCCTATAACGAATGAGTTCAGAGAGAGAAAGTGTTAAAAGAAAGTAGTAAGTAACATCTGTTTTAGAGTGTACATTTCTCAATGTTAATCCTTTAAACAGTTTTTACTGTTAAATAGAAAGAAAAAGAGTTGAGAAAGTAGCTTTGGGTTGTGTAAGAAAATTAAATGAAAATGTATAGAAACGTTTGAGTACGAGGTAGGCTAATGTGAGTCAAATGGAGAGAGGAGTCTCGTCTTACCTTAATAAGTAGACACAAACCACTTTCTCACAGTTTAGAAGGCTCCCAATCGAAACATAAACCATCCCACAACCAGAGCGAAGAAACAAGAATAGAGAGGGAAAACTGTAGTAGGCTATAAACGCACGGAGCCACTTCTTCTTCCCGTCTTCTCTTTGAGTTTGTCCAAGTCTTTGGGCCCGGGGACTCGGCGATGGCCGGTGTGTTACTGTGTGCTCCGCCGGAATGCAGAGCAGAGGGCTTCGGCACTCACAGGGGGGGGACTCCTCCTCCTACTGCTCCTCCTCCCTCTCACCGCCACCATAACAAATTGATACCCACCTTATTAACGTCACACCCACGTCAGAGCTCCGAGCTGGGTGCAGGGCCGGGCCCGAGCGTAAGGCACGGGTTGCCGGGCAACCGCGCGGCTCGGGCGCACGGTGACGTGAGTGCTGATGGAGGGGTTGCTTGGAGATGGGGACGATGACGTCAGTTGTAGAGATTTGTCACCACGTGATGTTTCCCTTTGCCGGGCTGTTGCACGCGGGCTGCCTCGCAT